>NC_084881.1:28078939-28381969 GCF_023558435.1 Drosophila sulfurigaster albostrigata
ATTATATTTCATCTAAGTTTCGCCAGCCTTTGCTCCACAGTGCAGTAAACAAATTGAGTTTTGTTGTTGCCATTACTGCTGCTTTTCACATTTGGCATTTTTATTGATATGCATACAAACGCACACATATACACACACACATGCATTCGCACTCGCACACATTCAAGTACACACATACTCACTTACACTCACACATTTTATTACACTCGACAGCTATTTTCAATATATTACCCGAAGCATAAAAGGAAAACGCGTTTGGCTTGACTCTGCTTTTTACATAGCAGGACTCTGCTGAAAGGATATCAGCAAGTGTTTGTGTGTGTGCGAGTGTGTGTGTGTGTGTGTGTGTCTCGAGTATTTGCTTTCCATACTAAAAAACGCATAAATAAGGGTCCGTCGGAGAGCAAAATAACGGTTATGGCTATATGGCCAAGGCTTCAGCTCGAGCTTCATGATGTCCTTTCGTGGTGGTTTGCCCAGCATCCTTCCTTCCTTCCATGCTGCTGCGGTGGTTGCTCGCTGCTGCCTGCCTGCTTCTCTCTTTTTTTATGCATAAAAAGTGCTTAGCATAAAGTCGTAAAAAACGTATTTGCCGCTACACAGCGAAAGATACTCATCCAATACCAGCTCAGCGACGTTGCGGGTACCGAGCACCCATCGATGTTGTTATTGGCAGCATGCCGATGGCACTTTTTTCTTGTTGTTGTTGCTGTTGTTGCTGTTGTGGGGCGGCTGTTGCTGGTGACGCGGTACTTCAGCCGATTTAGATGCGATGCCTTCGATAAGTTTTCCCCAGTTGTTGCGGCCATCTCGCAGTAGTTGTAGTTGGTGTTTTTGTTGTGTTCGTTGCCGGTGCTTATTTGCGTTATTATGAATTTATGACACTTGGCCAGCGCAGTGTGAGTGGGTGGATGAACTCAGCTTGCCAGCGAAGTCGCTGACGCCTGACTACACTGTCACAAAAACTAGAAAAGTTTTAGGTATGCGGAAAAAAAGAGAAAAACTCCTACTCACTGACAATCTAGTATATTTTTCACCTTTTGGTGAATGTAGTATATTCAATATGCCAAGAATATCCTTTGACATATTTTAAGAATAACGCCGCATTGGCGTACCAAATTTAGTATTTGGTATATTTCAGTATTTTTGTGGTCCAAAAACTAGATACTTAAACTTGGAAATATTTAAGAAATACTTCTAAAAGATATAGGTAGGAATACAAAGATGATAGAAACGTCTACTCACTGACAATGTAGTATATTTTTCACTTTATGGTATATGATGAATGTAGTATATTCAATATGCCAAGAATATCCTTTTACTTTCATTCAAAATGGATAGCGGGTTACTCACAATATACCAAATTTAGCGTTTGGTATATTTTAATATTTTTACATTTTCGGTATATTTTAAGAATAATATCTGACTACACTGTCACAAAAACTAGATACTTAAGCTTGGAAATATTTGGGAAATACTTCTAAAAGATATAGGTAGGAATACAAATATGAAAAAAACTCTTACTCACTGACAATCTAGTATATTTTTCACTTTATGGTATATGATGAATGTAGTATATTCAATATGCCGAGAATATCCTTTTTACTTTCATTCAAAATGGATGGCGGGTTACTCACAATATACCAAATTTAGTGTTTGGTATATTTTAGTATTTTTGTGGTACATTTTCGGTATATTTTAAGAACAATACCTCACAAAAACTAAATACTTAAACTTGGAAATATTTGGGAAATACTCCTAAAAGATATAGTTAGGAATACGAATATGAAAAAACTCCTACTCTAGTATATTTTTCACTTTATGGTATATGATGAATTTAGTATATTCAATATACCGAGAATATTCGTTGGTATATTTTAAGTATAACGCCGCGCTGTTTAACTTTCATTCAAAATGGATAGCGGGTTCCTCAAAATATACCAAATTTAGTATTTGATATATTTTAGTATGTTTGTGGTACATTTTCGATATATTTTAAGAATAATACCTGAGTACACTGTCATTAAAACTAGATACCAAAACTTAGAAATATTCATAAAATATGTACTTGTAAAAGATCTAGGTATGAATAAAAAGAAGAGAAATAGCCTATTCACTGATAATCTAGTATATTTTTCACTCTAATTGTAGTATATTCAACATGGATTGCGGGTATTTCAAAGTCGAACATACTTAACTGTTCAAATCTTACTTTGTAGTATTTGTTTCTGCTCTATTCTAATTTTTTAAAAGAGTCTAAAGTTATCACAGCTAGCAACACAATTTGTCTCTTACTTACAACGACTCTTCTATTAATATAATACAATATAATAATATCTAATAATATAATAATATAATGATATGATAATAATAATGTAATATTCTATAATCTGTCTATAATCTATATAAAAACAACAAATAATAATAATGCATTGTGAAGTCTCCGAATTTCTTTAAATACAAAAATCAATCAGTCAACTCAAAAAGTATATTAAGAGTGTAATATTTCACAATAAATTAAAATAAAACCACAATTCAAATCAAATGTATGAAACTTTAAGGATAGACACTGTTATGAAATTAACTCATTCATTCTTAGTTTGAAAGTGATTTGATGAGCTTGCTTATAAGTTAGTAATTCTCTGAAAACGTTGTACGACTTTCTAAATTTGATTAAGAAATAAGATTGGAAAATATTTTAACAAGCGTTTATGAAAGTAACTATACAACGCAATTTTGTTCAGTGTAGTCTATGCTAGACCTAATTCCCGTGGTGAATAATCGCTGCAGCATGAAAAATTCGCTGATTCGCAAAAAGAAATTCCAGCCATAGCCAGAGCCAGAGCCTTTTGCTCCAGTCTTGTGCCTTGTGTTTGTTTGTTTGTTTGCTACGATTCCTTCTTTTTTATCTGCACAAGGACTTTGCCATTTTTTACGCAAATCGCCAGCGAAGCCAATAACCAGGAGAACAAGAAGATATCAACAGAAGAGGGAGAGAGAGGAGAGTGAAGATGGAGGCTGAGTGCGAGGACTTGAATCAGCTTTATTGCGGGCATCATTATTTTTATTATTATGACCACTTACATTTCCCAGCACCCACAAACACATGAATTTTGCCTCCACTTGTTTGTTTGTGCATGCGTGTGTGTGTGTGCGACTTTTTGGGCATTTTTTTAGCGACGCGGCGGGCGAATGTAAATGTGTTTGTGTTTTGTGTCTGTGGGTTGTTTTTCTTTTTGGACGCGTAAATAACTTCAACCCATTTGCGGCGACTCCCCGCCCACCTCAACCCCGCACTTTTGCCTGTGCCTTTGCCATAGCTATATATAAAAATAAATTGAATTGAAATGCTAATTTTATGTTAATTGAAAGAGGTTTTTATGCATCTGTAGATTTTTATGACCCGCTTTTTTGTTTGCTTGTTGTCTTCTCTTCTGTTTGCTGTGGTCAGCAGAATTTACCGTTACGGTAAGGCTATCTACAACATTAGCACTAAAAGCTTGTCATCAGTCCGTAATTTTGTGTAATTCGGTGTAATTTTTATGTAACCGTCAAGCATAAAATTCAATTGGAGCCCATTTGGTTTGCTTAGTTTTTTGCTTGCTTGCCTAAAAGCCTGCAACATAAATTATTTTTATTTGACCCTCTAATGTTTTTGTTTACAAAAATCATGAATTGTCTTAACTAGTGACTATAATTGTGCTTATTAATTGTGAGCTGAGTCAAAGAGATTTTAATAGGCTCATAAATTGAGCCAGTTATGCAAAATTGATAAGGGAAAATGCAATTGTTTTCATAGAAATTGCAATTATAAAGACATAATAAATAAATAGAGTAAGTAAAAACTCACCGAAAACAAGAAAACAAATAATTTAGCGGCGAATCATTTGTTCAACTCTGCAAAATAAAAAAATGAATAAAAACATGATTAATAATTAACGGAATGAAAGAAAAGCTTGCCAATATAATTACATAAAATAAAATGCCTAATTAACAAATAAAATGTCGAAAGAGCTTCTTCATAAAAATATGTACAAAATAAGTAAGAAAGCTACAGTCAAGTGTGATCAATTGTTAGATATCCCCCCATTCATTTTGACTTGAGCAAAACACAACACACATTAATATACCTTAAATATACTAAAGGCTATAATTGGTATAACTCTATGGGTAGCGTATGTATATAAGAATTAGCCTAATTAGCAAATAAAATGTAAGAAGAGCTTGTAAGGCTTAAGTTTTGTTTAACTTTGTTACTGAATTTAAAAGTTTAATTTAAAATTAAATTATAATGCATAATCTTGAAGATAATTGTAATGAAATTAAAAACAAAACAAAAAATGGAACCTTATTTGTATTAAACGTCAACTAACTTATTATTTACTGGAAAAAGTATTGTGAAAAGTAAATATTACAATCTGAAAAATCCGCATAATCTTATACAGATTTGTAATAAACTTCTTTAACAACTAAAAATAATTGTAACCGGTTTAAGCTGAGTTTAAAATGTCGCATAAATCTGTCGAGCAAGTGAGCATTTAGCTTAGCTGCTGCGCAAAATTATGTTTCATTTTAATGGCAAGAGAAAAAAAAGAATAGTTAGGATAGTTCGCGTCCCTCTGCATTCAACTGCTATTCCCCCATGCTTTACTTTGCTTCCTTGTCTGTCTACGTTCGCAACCGGATATCCTGCTGCAACACAGCAGACATCACACACACACACGCACACACACAGACGAACACAGACACACATGTAGATAACGAGACAGAGCATAAATGCAACATGAGCTGAGAGCTCAACCCCAAAGCAAAACCGAGAAATTCTTGGACGCTTCTTGCTTATTTCTTATCGCACACGCACAGTCTCGTAAAGAAGAAGAACAACAACAACACTCACATGCAAAGTTTTGCACAGAGTGTGAGAGAGGGAGAGCGAGAGAGAGCGAGAGAATGGAGTCTGGAGTGCGCACAAAAGCAGGCAACACTTTTTGCTTCGTGCTAAACTTTTACCTCATTCAAAGGAGGAAGCAACAAGGCAACTGGGAGAATGTAGCAAGGATATTCCTTTGTGCTTATATTGCATATACATAAAACGAAGCAATGGCAGTGACACAAAATCGATTTTCTTTCTCTGCTCCTTCTTCGCACACACCGACTGCACTGTGTGTGTGTGTCTGTGTGTGTGTGTGGAGTCCTGTGTGTATCCTGCATAGGCCATCAGAATTATGAGTCGCTGTAAACACGCCTACATTTTAAAAGCAACGACCAATAAAAAATAAAAAGCCGAATCGATGTCCTGCCTGTGCGTGCGACAGAGACAGACACAAGGTGCGGCTCCATTTTTTGTGAAAATGTAAAGTTGACGTTTAAATTTTGAATTTCTTTGGTTGGCTCACGTTCAACAAAAACTGACAACAACCCTCGCCTCAGGGGGGGTTGACTTACCCCTTCTCCATCTTCATTTGCATTTAAATTAAGGGTGGCAGCAAAGCATTTACATAAGGGTGGCAACACACACTGCGAAATCTGCGCACATAAATCTTTGGCTACTAAAAATTATACACATTTGATTAGCCATAAATTTAGCAAAGTTTCCCGCCAGCTCTCTCTCAAAATTATGTTGATGATTGTATGCATAATGCGTTGTGCCGCGAAACTCGCTTGTCAGATTTTTTTTCGTTTGGCCATTTTTATGATTGTTATTATTATGCATGCAGAAAGCAGCCAACAGCAGAAAACAAAGCTAACTGGACCTGTTTCCAAACAACCAGCGAAACAGTTTTCTGCAAAGTTGGCAGTAATAACAAGTAAGAAAGCTATGTTACAGTCGAGTGTACTCGACTGTGAGATACCCGCTACCCATTTTGAATAAAAGAAATACATTTTGCGGTATTTTCCTTAAAATATCCCGAATACACTGCAAAAATACTAAAAATATACCAAATGGTATATTTGGTACGTTGATATAGTACCGCATTCAAAATATACCATAGGCGGCGCAATATACCAGATTGTTAGCCAAAGCAACTAAGACCCCTAGTAAGTAGGCGTTTTATTTATTATTATCTGATGGCAACCAAATTTTCAGGAATCATAACTACTATAACATTTATTGTATATACCAAAATTCGAAACTCTAGCTTTAAAATTACGTTTGTTAATCGATTTTTTTGATTTGCGGGGGCGGAAGCGGGCGTGGCAAAAATTTGAAACAAACTTGATCTGCGAGCAAACATAACAAATGCTGTCGAAAAAAAATCATAGCTCTATCTCTTATAGTCTCTGAGATCCAGTGTTTCATACGGACGGACGGACAGACGGACATGGCTAGATCGTCTCGGCTGTTGACGTTGATCAAGAATATATATTCTTTATTGGGTCGGAGATGCCTCGTTCTACCTGTTACATACATTTCCTGCCGGCACAGAGTTATAATACCCTTCTATCCTATGGGTAGCGGGTATAATAAAGCTGCCTCTGCAGCAGGTTGCCACACTTCTCTCAGCAGGGTGCGGTTGTTGTGGGCGTGGAGGAGCTGCTTATGATTCATTGTTGCCATAGCCAAGGTAAAACCCACTTCGCCCCCCTCTAAGAGCTGTGCTCATTAGCATGAAACAACCCTTAGTCGTTGTTTTACTTTCGGTTCGTTTGGGATTTACGCTTATTGCTAGATTTATGTGCTGCGTTGTCATAAAACCAAATATGCCACAATTTGCATAAAGTTCATGCGTGTGTGTGTGTGTGTGCGAGGAATGTCCTTCTCTGAGGGGGTGAAAGATAAATTTTCGCAGTTGGAGTAAAATTTTTCATATATTCCATGCATGGAAATAAGTATAATATTCGTGATAAAGATTCTTTGTGTTATTACAATATTTTCTTTAATGAAATATGCAGCAAACTATTTATTTTGATTTAGTATTTAGTACATTTCATTTACAGAAAACAACTAAATCTTAATATTTGATATTTCTAAAATATTTATATAACTTAAAGCTGTCAATTTAGCGTGCTCAAAATGTGAGACTTCATATAAATTTATTCCAATATATATTTTTTATTATTACTATTTCTTATCTATATATTCAATTTGTGCTAATGATCAACTAAAAAAAGAAATATTAAAAAAAAACCCTTATTTAGTTTCGCATTTTTTTGACTACTATTTTAAGGAACACTCTTATATAGTTTTGCATCTTTCGCACTGCTATTTTAAAGAACACAGCTGTAATGAGACCATTTGCGTATTTTTTATTGTGTCTAAATAAATTAATTCTTAATCATTTTATAATTTTTAGCAAAATATAAATTTCAGCAAAAGAAATTGGATATTAAATGGAAAAATCAGGCTTTCTTAACGCCATATTAAATTGGCAACTCCGATATAAACATTTATCTAACTTTGAGTATTATTTAGTTCATTAGAAAACTCATTTTCATTCATATGAATAAAACAAAATTATACTAAATAGATCTCATTGACAAACCTTTAATTCGGATTATAAAACATCTGCAGCATTTACTAATCTTTTCATTCATATCATACTTTTATTAACTCAATCATCGTTTGAAATGAAGTAACTAAGAAATAACTTAGATTCTCTAATTCAGCTTTCTTTATTAACATAATTTAATCATTTCAAACTCCTTTTGAAATGAGGTAACTGACAAAAACTTCGGATTCTCTAATTCAGTTTCTTTCACTACTCTCAATCATAACATACTTTTATCAACTCAATCATATTTAGAAATAAAGTAACTAAGAATTTACTCAGTTTCTCTAATTCAGTTTCTTATATTAACATACTTAAATCTTTCAAACACCTTTTGAAATGGATTAATGAAAAAATAACTCTAATTCTCTAATTCACTTCCTTTCACTACTCTCATTCAAAACATACTTTAATCATTTCGATCATCTTTTGAAACGAATTAACTAAGAAATAACTCTGATGTCACATTATCTAAACATAGCAGCGTTTGCTTTGATGTTAGCAACACCCCATCAAGGAGTGTACAAACTCAAAGATTAATTGGTTTTTACTCACAGATCCAATTCTCTATTTTAATCTTGATATCTAATTCAGAGAGAGAGAGAGAGAGAGAGAGTGAGAATGAGAGAGTAAGAGTGAGAATGAGAGAGTCTAAAACTAATTTGTTAAATGAAACGCCGCAAAGTATGCAACAAATTGCAAAGAACTGATTCGCCAGCTAAGATGGAACATCAAAAAGCTACAAATAATAGACAGCTAACAGGATGCCAAGCGGGAGTCGAATTGCCACCACCTAAAGCTACCCCAACTCTCTTAGATCTCTTCTCCTCTCGGCTGTCAGTCAAGTGAAAAGGGCATTAAGAAGCATTTTTTGTTGCTGCCAATGGAATTTTCACTTTAGAATTTGTGTGGAGAATATAAAAAAAAAGAAAAAAAAACGAAGCGAAAGAGAAGAATGTTTATTTGCGCAGAAATAAAATAAAATGTCGAGAGTGGGGCAAAGCTAAGCGAGTGTGTGAGGGAGGTAAAGAATGTCAAAAGAGGGAGGGGGAGGGAGAGGGAGAAATTGAGGGCGGTTGCAAGTAGACTTTGATTATAATTCCAACACCTACAATGTGAACTGGGAACAGGGCGAAATTGCGACGACGATTGACAGTTGAAAATATAAAAGCGGATTTGTGTCTTTCTCTGTCTGTCTGAGCGTGAGTGTATGTGTGTGTTTGAGTGTGTGTGTGCTCAGCCAATCCACCCGGCCATCAACTGCTGTGTGGGTGTTGGGAAAAGTGTGAACGAATGTTTTGCTGCAGATAAGCAAAATAACTGTAATAAGAAATTCTTTTTTATTTGCCTCGCTCTCTCTCTCTCTCTCTGTGTCTCCTTCCCCAAAGTGTTTTTTATGCCACACGTCTCTGAATACCAGCCATTGATGTGTGTGTGAGTGTGCGTGAGTGTGTTTGTTGTGTTTTATTCGCTTGCTTTATATTCAAAGTGATGTCCTGTTGTGTGTGTGTGTGTCCATCAGCCGACTGAAATGCGTGCCTAAGACGATTTCTTTTATTATTTACGGTAGCCAACGACTCAGAGTACGAATGTGAGTGCGTGGGGATTGAAATCGCCTTGCAAAGACGGACGGACGGACAGACGGACAGACAGTCGGCCAGAGGAGCAGACAGACATATGTCTAATGCTAATGCGCATTGTCTGTCTGCCCATTGTCAACGCAGTATTGTATCCGACTGTCGACTGTCGACAGAAGACAGACCAAAGCGAAGAGTTGCGGAAGTTTCAGTCAATCTGTCGATGCTGGCATCCGATAAGCTTTACTAATTTCCCCAACTGCAACAACTCACTTTTTCTCTTCGTTTTTTATACCCGCTACCCATAGGGTAGAAGGGTATTATAACTTTGTGCCGGCAGGAAATGTATGTAACAGGTAGAAGGAGGCATCTCCGACCCTATAAAGTATATATATTCTTGATCAGCGTCAACAGCCGAGACGATATAGCCATGTCCGTCTGTCCGTCTGTCCGTCCGTCCGTCTGTCCGTCTGTCCGTATGAACACCTAGATCTCAGAGACTATAAGAGATAGAGCTATAATTTTTTTTTTCGACAGCATTTGTTATGTTTGCACGCAGATCAAGTTTGTTTCAAATTTTTGCCACGCCCACTTCCGCCCCTGCAAAACAAAAACATCGAATAACAAGCGTAATTTTAAAGCTAGAGTTACGAATTTTGGTATATACAGTAATAGCTATAGTAGTTATGATCCCTGAAAATTTGGTTGCGATCAGAAAAAATTGTGGAAGTAATTAAAGAAATACTTTTGTATGGGCAAAAACGCCTACTTACTATGGGTCTGAGTTGCTTTGGCCGACAATCTGGTATATTGTGCCGTCTATGGTATATTTTGAATGCGGTACTATATCGATATACCACATATACCATTTGGTATATTTTTTTAGTATTTTGCAGTATATTTGGTATATTTTGAGAATAATACCGCAAAATATATTGCTTTTATTCAAAATGGGTAGCGGGTATCTCACAGTCGAGTACACTCGACTGTAGCTTTCTTACTTGTTTTTTTTTTTTGTTGAGCTTTCAGTCATGCCAAACAAACAGTCATTGTATTCCTTTTCGCTTAGACATCAAAATTATTTTTAATCTGCTTTTAAGTTACATTGTTAGATTTGTACCGAAATTTAATCTCACTTAGTTAAATTTGGGTTCTAAACTTTAGGTTTCTTAGATTCAAATTCTATTACAAGCAATGCTGTTGCTAGATTTAAATCTCAATTTTATTCAAGACTAAACACACATAAATATAACATTGAAATAAAAAGATTAATGAGAAATTTTAAAAGAATACTATAAAACATCATTATTATTGTCATTCTGTAATTTAGACTAATTAAAATAAAAGTTAAAGTTAAAAGTTTCGAGAAAACTTTCTGATATTTGAATACTAATATAGAGAAAGAAAAAAAAGTAATACTGAATTACATATTATATATAAAAAAAGTACTTCCTTGTTTTTGATAGATTAATAATATATAGTAGTGCTTAGTATTTGCTACATGAAAAATTGTGTTAAGTATTTGGATGAGAAAAAATACCTAAGCAGTATTTGATTCATAATAATAATTGATACCGATTAATATTTGAAAGAAAAAAAATACTGATTTGAATTTGGTATATAAATAAAATACTGCTGGTAGATAACTAAAATACAGCTTAGCATTTGGTAGATGAATAAAATACTGCCCGGTATTTGGTAGAAACAAAAAATACTTCTTAGTATTTGGTAGATACAAAAATACTGCTTAGTTGTTTGTAGATAATACATACTGTTTAGCATTTGGTATAGAAAAAATACTGCTTAGCATTTCATTCATAATAATAATTGATACTCCTTAGTATTTAGTTGATAAATAAAATACTGTTTAGTATATGGCATATAAATAAAACGCTGCTTGGTATTTGGTAAATAAATAAAATACTGCTTAGTATTTGGTATATAAATAAAATACTGCTTAGTATTTGGTAGACAAAATAAATACTGCAGAGTATTTAAGAAACTTAAAAATTCTGCATAGTATTTATATCAATAAAATACTATAAAGTAAAGAATATACTAAAAATACTATAAAGCATACCATTTGTTGCCATTTTTACAATCTCTAGCTCCTCATCATCACTTACAGAGTATCAACTAGTTAAGCAAACGCTTTCTTATATCATTCGACTGTGTTAACTTTGCTGCTTCTGCAGAAACCTCGCCAAAAATGCGCTGACGGTAGCTGGGGCAGGTTAAGCCCATGGCCATGGCGTGCTTGATGTTAAAGTGGAAATTGTAACAAATATGAAATATTTATGCATAGCTAATTTTATATGAAGGGGAAAACAATTGAGCGGCGTTTGCATGCGAGCCAGAAGTTGTTTTTGAAAATGGAGTGTTAATTTATTGGTCTGCATCGACTCGGGATGCAACATCGGTGGTGGCCACATGCAGTGCAACTTGCAACTTGCAACAACAACAACAACAACAACTACAACAGCAAAGTGCAGACTGAGTCTGAATGCATTTGCAATATTTCACACTTTAGTAAATTTGCATGATCAGCGCCACACGAATGATTCAGAGTGTGTCGTCTCGGGCCTCTGGCCTCATAATATCTCGCCCACCATCTCGACTCGCTCTGGAATCTCTTTGGGATCTGAGTTATCTTTTAATTGCATTCGAGTGAAGCATATGGTATACTATCCATACTATCCAGATTAGAGGAACGAACGCATGTTAATGGCACCTTGTCAGACAAGCGATTTGCATTGTAGATTTATTGGAATAGCATTCAGTGAGTATGTTAAACATAATAGAATTTCTTTTATAGAAGCATTTATTATCTGGGGCATGTTTTGCTGTTACTACTGTATGTATGCATAATGCGAAACATGCATTATAAACATCAGCTATATATCTTTTGATTCTTACGTTATAATAAATTGCAACTTCAACAACCTATTTTTATATCAACATTAAATACTATAACAGCAAGTCTATGATTTTAATATTTTATGTAATTGTTTTCTATGCTATTTTTCTTAAATTTAGTCGACGCATTAATATAATATTATAAATTTGTTGTAGAAAACAACTCTATATAAATATTGATAGGAGTGAGCAATTCTCTATACTGATGTGACGTCATCCAAAGGCTTTTGTATAAACTATAATATATGTATATATAATAATATGGCATTTAATCATTGTAAAAAATAGTTTAGTGTAAAAATCATCCATATTTTCTCAGACCTTAGCTTACATTAGTTTAGAATCTTTATAGATTTTTAAAGAATAATATTCAAGTAAATTCTAATTTTTGTTTTAGATTTTAGATTTATTAAGCAATTGAACCAGTACAAGCAATAAAGTACCATAACCATCTAAACCTTATACACATATCATAAAAATACTAAGTTAGCAATATTTTCCTTAATACAGTTTGTTCATTTATTGCAATCGTAACAGCTCTATTTGTGCAATAAGTAATTTAAATATGTAAAGTTCTTGTTTTTTATATTGTTTTAAGAAGCATGATTTACATTGTATCACCGCAATTTCATAATGTAAATATTGCAGTAATATTTACTTCAGATTTTAAAACATAATTAAGTATGTATCTTTTTAAAAACGTACTCTTTTTCTTTGTTAAATTTTTGCAGTTCTTTAGTCTTTTTTTATAATATCTATTTGAAAAAATCAGTTTTTCAAATTTTTTTTTATAATATACCATAAATTATACGCATAACCTTTAGTTTCCTAAGTTTTCTTGCAAATACAGTTACTCGCTTAATACTATCTCATTAAAGTTATATCTTTAAAGTACACTTATTAATCTGCAGATAATCTCATGTATTTGCTACTAATCCAACTATATTCTCGCTTGCACTATAATAAGCTATGCTACTAGTAAATTATGAACAACAACTAGTACTAGTAAGTATTACTAGAAGTAGCAGCTATGTGATTAGCAGAGTTGCCACGCCCAGCCACAACTAAATCCAAGGAAATGATTATCCAACAATTGCTAATACGCGTACATATTGCACCTGCAGTTGCCACATGAATTGTGATGCCAGGCGAAGCGGAAGAGAGAGAGAGAGAAAGAGAGAGAGAGATAGAGGCAGAGAAAGAAAGAGAGAGAAGGAGGGGAGTGACAGCACTTTGAAGTGAACTACTCTTAACTAGACGAGGCTTGAAAATTTATATTAAATTATGCCGCCAAGCTGTTATTAAGCTGGCTAATAATATGTTGGCTTTAGTTTAATAGCAAAAATAGCAAATTGCAAACTTCATGATGTGCAGCAACAGCAGCAAAGTTGCTTCCCAACTTTTTTCGTTTTTCTTCTCTCTGTTATGAATTTTATTAAAAACAAATTGAGTTTTAATGTGTTTATTAGCTGAGATCCGAGATTAACATGAGAGCGTTGATTCTGCATGTTTGTGGCTCATAAAGAGCGATTCAATGGCTCTTGAAGTATTCAAATGAGCTTTAGCTCTAATCTGCTTAAGGCGTGGTCAAGCCTCTGAAGTGTAAATTCGCAACATGTTCCAACTTTGCATATAAATAAATCGCGTGTTCGAACGTATGCAAAATTTTTGCATTACTCTCATCAAGGTAAGGTTAATTTCTTGAATGACCTTCTTTGGGCCTGTCAATTTGATGAGTTTGCATAATTTAATGTCTCATTCCATGTCTGACCATTTGGCGCCTAGTTGCTGCCTATCTCTATAAGAAAGTATACTAACTACTCCCATATACACGAAGATAGACATCTTGGGCGGTCTAATGGCATGTTGTATGGCTTTTTTCACCATTGTTTCGCCGAGCTTCTTAGCTTCTTAGCTTCTTTCATTCCCGAATGCACAACTTGTGCCGCAATTTAGCTATGCATTGAATTGCCTCAAATACAGTGAGTATGTGGCAAGAAGTTGTTGCATTCTGCCGCATGTTCAACACTCATTTACCTCGTTTGCAATTTGCTCTGGGTTGGCCTTTGGGAGTGGCTGCGACTTCTACTCTAATCATGCACTTTATTTTTTTGTGTAAAAAACAAATTTGTTTATTATGTAAATTGTTAACAATCTACATGAACTTAGAGCGGCAGAAGATAAGTGCATCTCTTGAGAAGAGTAGAGAGTTATTTAAATACATTTGAAAAAAAAAAATAATATAAAAAGTATATATAATTTTGTTATATATTATAAACTTTTTCAGAACATTTCTATTTCAGGACAAAACAGTTTCAGAGTAAAGAAAAATAATATTTTTCTTCTCAACTGCTGAACAACTTCTTAAAAACAAATTAAACCTTCTTAACAAACTTTAAAATAAATAAAGTTAATAATTTTCTGTGAAAAACATACTGAAAACAGTATCAATATTAAATTGCACTTCAAAATAAATATAGTGTGTTTACAAAAAATAAAGATTTATCTCTTTAGATACAGCAAAACTTCTGAATACACATTAAACTTATAGTAAATTAATGAAGAACTTTTTAAATGAGGAAAATAAATATTTTTCTTCAAGTTGCTGGAATAAATATGTGAACATTTGTAATTAAATTTTAAAGCAAACAAAATAATCAGATGGTAAACTATTTCTTGAACACATTTAAACTTTCATAACGGACTTTAAAGAAAAGAAAATAAATAATTTCCTTATCAGAAACATTCTGAGAATAGTAAAGACTTTAAAATACAAACGAAATACTTTAATAGTAACTTAAATAAATATTTTTCTTATAAGATTCTGGGAAACCTCTTTTTAAAATTTAAACATTTATAATTAAATTGAATACAATAAATGTTATATCCCATACAGAGAAACATCTTTACATAAGGTGAAGATTTATAATAATATTTTTCCTATCAGCTACTGAGCTTTATTTACTGAATTCTACAAAAACTTCAAAATTTCATTCATTAGCATAAAAACCCTATTAGATATGTATCTAACGACTGCAATAACTGTACAAATTTGGTATTAAAAGTTTTAACTAACGTTCTGTTTGAGCACTACTTTAACTGCATCAGATGGGCAATATATTTTTGCACAAATAGTTATTGCACTTTCCAAGATGTTTGTTAAGCTTTATTTATCTGCAGTTTTTCGCATCATAATTGCAAATTTTCCATGAAAATTATTTGCTGTGCATTTTAATCAGTTGGCAACGCATTATGAATGGCAAAATTATATGACTGTTGCAAATAAATCAACTGCAATTTTTGCTGTTGCTCGTGGCACAACAAAAGACTTAAGAAACGAACGCACCGACAAAAAAAAACCATAGAGCAAATATAACACCAAATGAATGTGGATAGGAGATGTATATATTTATATACTCAAATATGTTGTATACCCTAGAATTGTGAACTTATAGAAAAGAGTTGCTACGGAACTGAGAAACTGCTTTGAAACAACCTTAATTTAATTACCAATCTTTTTAAGGTGTAAGTACTTAACTTAATTGTTTAGCTTGTTACAAGATAACTATTACGCCATCATTTTTTTATTGGATCATTATAACCAGCTAATAGTTATAATAGTAAGTTTTTGCAACCGATTTACAGCTGCGAACGTTGAATGTTGAGTTATGGTGAAAAGCAACAAAATGTTTGGAAAAAGCAAAAAAAAATTAAAGTAAAAAATTAATTAAGGAATAAGCTAAGTGAATAGTTAAGTATATAAACCATAAACTCTGTTCGTATAACAGACTCGAGTGCAGTTTGCGTATCAAAGTTGGTTTTTTTTTTGTGTCAGCGACTAACGACTTCATTTCCTTGTTGCTCAAAGAACTATGATTGTGACTTAAGCATGTGTGTGTGTATGAGTGTGTGTTTGTGCAAACGACAGTAAGGCAAATTAATGAGCTTAATTAACAACACGCAGGGGGGAATTGGCCCCAAAAGCGTAGAGCATCCAGCAAAATGAGCGGCAGCAAAATGATATCTTATTGCATGGGTTGGCTGAACTGCATTTTCGGTGTTGTGCATTTTTATTGCCACTTAGTGTTAGTCTCTCTAAATAATTATTATTATATTCGTATTTTTGTAGTTTTTACTGCCAATGCATGTCTGATTCGCAGGCAGCTATCACTACAATTAAATTTGTTGCACTCGCCTGCACAAAATGCATAAACAGTTGAAGTTGCAGTTGCAGTTCCACTTGCCACTTGCGCGTTGTTGTTGCGCCTCTCTTCGCAAAAATTGACACGCAAATCGTCGACTATATTTCTTCGAATGTGGAGTAAGTCTTATAAATGTTACTCCAACTACTACTGTCTTTGTATTTGCTTAAAGCCGCCAACGAGGCAGAAACTAAGTTGAGCTGAAGTTGAGCTGCGTTTGCATTTTATTGCTGCTGCGGGTTATTAAATTTGCTGTAGCACAAATTACCACTAATAACATGAGATAAACATCTCAATACTATATCAAATGCTGCACAACTTAAATGTATGCACATATCATATCAACCTTTTGCATTCTTTCTTTCTCTTTCCTGATTGCCAAATTGCCTACGAAAATTTCGAAACTCAACTGATTTAATTTTAAACCAAATATTTAACTACTTTCTACAACAAAGTCTGCAGTTTTCTATTTTAAAGCTTTTCAAAATAAAAGTAATTTAAATTAAAATGTATATCCAATGCGTAATCCATATCCAAGTGAATGTGTCTGCGTTGCTATTTAAATTTATCCGCTTGCAACCGATTTTGTGGACTGTCGACAACCGTTTGTGGCAACTGCCTTGATTCTCGCCTGCTTTTATACGCTTTGCTGCAGCTTGGAATGGTTTCCAATTTAAAGAAAATTTGAATATGCGCACAAATGTCAGTTCAACGTATAACTGGAAGCTGTGTACGTTTTTTAGGGATGGTATAAGGGCAACCATGGCTTCAAATCTAGTGCTGAGCAACCCTTTCAAGTAATAGCTAAAAAAAACTTCATAAAAAAGTGAACTTAACACCCTGTTACCCCTGTTCAACATTTGAGCACATAGTTACCCCTTTCATGGTTTATTTAGTACTGGGAAAATTAACGAATTTAGTACCCAGCGATACCACCTGGCTTATGACAGCTGACAGTGTTGCCAGACAATGAAAAGCCTGATGAATGGTAAAGAAAACATTAAGCTTTCTGAGAGAATATTTTAAAGAAAAAGTATCAACAAATTGATTTAATTTAATTCTTAATTCGTAAAAATGAAATTTATTAACTGATTGTAGAAATCTCATTTATTTACTTCCTCTAGTATGCATATGATAAGAGCAACCATAGTTTGAGTAACCCTTTCAAACCATAGCTAAAAAACTTCATAAAAATGTGAAGCTAACACCCTGTTACCCCTGCTTAAAGTTTGAGCACATAGTTACCCCTTTCTGATTTTTATTTAGTACTTGGAAAATCCAAGATTTTAGTACCCAGCATTGCCACCCGGTTTATAAAGTTAACAGTGTTGTCAGATCACGAAAAATCTGATAAATTGCAAAGAAAACGTTAAACTTACTGAGAGAATATTTTGAAGAAAAAGTAATAATAAATTGATAAATTCACATGATATTGAAAAACTAAACTTTTTCAACTAAAATATAGAAACAAAATTATAATATCTAACAATGACATTTATGAACTGATTGTAGAAATCGTATTTCTTGATTTCCTTGAGTAAGCATCAACCTATATATTTGTATCCCTTAAATTGTAAGCCTTAGAAACCAACATTTAAATGAATTCTTTGTAATTTGTTAACAACAGATTCAGAAAATAATGAAATTCAATCAAATCTTTACTGATTATTTTGTAATAAGCAAATAACCTACAATTTAACCAATCAAAATACGTTTCTAATTTAAATCTTGCAAGGTTTTAATAAGACATTACTCACAAAATTTCGCAGTCTCAAACTTGCTGCTGATTTGTGATTTGTTTTTGTGTATTGCTGTTGCTTTTGCTGTTGCAATCATTAACACATTTGCCAAATACGTGTACGAGTATTTCATTTGCTTGTCCAATTTCAACAATCTCCACTGCTGTCAATCAAAATGCAAATGCTTGCTGCCTCTTACATCTTGCCTCTTGCCTGTTTACCTGTTGCCTCATTAAAAAGACTCGCGCCAAGCCTTTGGAAAAATACATCGACGCGCATATTCGAAATTTACATTTTCCACAGAAAACACACAACTGACGCTTCTCGCATTGCCCACAATTAATCGGGAGGCCGAATAAAAATCTGCCTTCGGTTTGGTGGCAAAAAAGCGTAAACAGCTTTGAGGGAAGCGAAGTTGCAACTTCAGCATCAGCTGCTGCAAAAGTTGCCAACAGATCGTGTTGTTGTTTCGAACGGTTTTAACACGATTTGGTCAAAAACATCAAACTGACTGACTGAGTGACTGTCTCTCGTTGCCAGTCTGTCTATCTGTCTGTCTGTCCGACTGACTGACAGCTGCCTCCACTACTCGCTGCCTGCTTGCCCCGAGGACGTAGCTGCAACAAACAGAGAGTCGATTGCAATGTGTCGCCTTGTCCCCGGGCTTTTGTGTCATTTCGAGTGCAGCTGTAATTCAACTAAACAATTTTTCGTTTGAATAATTTGCCAAGTTTTTCTCGTTGCTTCGGCTGCTGTTTATTAACGTAACGTAATAATTGCCTGGCGAAATCTGCATAATTATTTAGAAATCACGAGGTTATTGTTAGTCACTTTTTTTGTAAGCTAATCTGTGGCATTAATTATACGATTCCAATTGCAATTTCAAAAGCGTAAAGTTCACTTTTGGAGGTGTCACAAGTAAACAAAGAATTTGACTTAATCATAATTTTGATATTATTAAATTTGTACTCACTTTGCAGGCATCGAAGCAGCTGGAAAAGATGAGAATAAAAATAAATTTAAAAAATGTAACAATAAGTAAAAGTAATAAAATATAAATTTCAAGCAATATCATATTGTAATGAATAAAGATATAGAAAAATAAGTAATACCATTTCGAATAAAAGAAAATAAGTGCGGTATTAATTTTTAAATATACTGAAATAGTATTCCACAAAATTACTAAAATGGCTATATTTGGTGTATTGATAAAGTACTTCATTCAAAAAATACCATAGAGTAATTGGATGCAAAAATTCATACCGCAAAGTACTAAAATATACCAAAGGCTGTATTTGGTATATTCATAAAGTACTTAAATCATAAAAAATATCATAGAGTTATTGGATACAAAAAATTATATACATAAAACTACTAAAAATATATCAAATGTTGTATTTGGTATATTGATATTGTGCTTCACTCAAAAAAATACTATAGCGTAGTAAAATATACAATACAATATATGTACTTTAAACAGAGACCTTCAATCCACTTTGATCTGTTTATTTTCTTATTGACTTGTTAAAAAGATAACCAAACTAATTTCCCAGTTGCTAATTTAAACATTTTTTTATAATTAAATTAAGAGTGCAAATTGATAATGAAGTACCGCAACTATTAATCAAACGTAATTGTTAATTAAAAAAGTTAACACAATACAACGTTAACGTCATATTATATAACCAGTTGCAAACTAAATGAATTCAAAACCTAGCAAACTACACATTGTTAAGGTGAAAAAAAAAACAAACAGAATAGGAAAACACTTTTCCAGCTGTGGGTAATTACGAGCAGCATTCGCTGACCTGATGCTAATGCGAATGCCGATGGCTTTTAGTCAGACGATAATTTACGGGCATGCCAATAAGTGAGTAAGAGTTAAGCAAAAAAAAAAAAAACCATAGCTAGAAGGCAATGGAAAATAAAGAGAGAAGAAGTCTCATCATTTAAATATGCAGCAGACGTCAGCAGTCTGGCTACTGTTGAGAGCAACAGAGAGAGGAGAGAGAAGAGGCAAGAGGCTGGTTTTTTGATGTTGATGGGCTGCTGATGGCGGCGCTTTTCAAGATTGCAACGCCCATTGCTCCATTGAGGCATTGAAAGTGCATCTAAAGTGGGTCTCTCGACTCGACTCGACTCGTCTCTGCACAGTGTGCCATATTTTGCGCTTATTAAAGATTTTTAAATACAGTAATTTGGTCATAAAAGCGAACTCGCTGAAGAGTTGAGTTGCTGCTTTTGTTGCTGCTAATTTATCAGAAGGATTCGTCATGGCGTCAGCCAAGCTAATTTGGTTTAAAAATTATGAAAAATCATGCTGCTAATTGTCGAGAAATCCTTTTAAGCCAATTTATAATTACGCAGTCTGTTCTCCTTAAACACACGATTGATAATTGCTTATGCACAATTATGGTTACGAGCAAAATTTATGCAAACAATTTGCGATCGCAGTTGAAGTCTGAGTTGCAGTCAAAGTCTCGGTCTGAATCGCAGTGTTCTACATGAGACAAAGCGTTGGCAAGCCAATCAAATCAAAATAAATATAAAAACCTACATATTTGCACAACTTGTCATTGAACCGATTGTTTCGGATTGTACTTAAATGTGAATGTTGTTTGACATGCCACAAGGCAAATGAGTGTATTCGCTATGATCAAAGTTTTGCGTCGAGCTAAATAAGCGTAAATGAATTTCTCTTGTGTTTAAAGAGAATATTATTAATATTTAATTATTAGAATATTTAAAAATGTAGTTTTAATGCAAATGTGTTTTTAAAAAAGTGAAAATAAAAAAAATTATTATCGCCCGAGCAGGGACTTGAACCCTGGACCCTTGGATTAAAAGTCCAATGCTCTACCGACTGAGCTACCCGGGCATGTGATATCACGAGATTCTGGAACTGTTCTCATAATAATTTCAATACTTGAATAATTAAAATTGATATATTTAGGTATTTTGAATAGTATATTGATGAATAAAATCATTTAAATGATTTATAGAAATTTCTATAATAAAAACTATTACTTTACCAAGTTTTGTCTTTGAAAGTGTATAACAAATTCGTTAGAATTAAAAGGTTTTCGATTTTGTTTGTTATTCGCAGCGAATTATAGTCAAATGCACTTGAGAATTAACATTTGAAATGCCTTAACAACTGACCGGAGCTTGGCATTTAATTGAATTGGCAACATACTTATGCAAATGCCAGATCTCTGTGGACTGGCTTCATGATTTGCATAGAATGACGCGAATACTGTGGGTTTTATTTTTATTTTTGGCAAAAAAACGAAGCTTGATTTGCATTACGAAGATTGCGTAAGCTGAAAAGGGAAATGCAACTGTGAGATGCATGTTCAGGAGACGCATTTGGCGAGCGAAAGAAACGATAAATTATGATGAGCATTAAAATAATTTACAAATTAAAGAGCAGAAATTACATTAAAATGAGCCTGAAATGCGAGTGCAGCAAAAAGAGGAGATGCATCCGCAAAGGCTTTCCAAGAAGGAAAGCCACGCGGACATCAACTTGGCTTCGAGTTGAAGTTGAAGTTGAATGTTGAAGTTGAATGCTGCCTGACTGACTGACTGATGTTAATAAGGCGTCTCATAAATTATCAGCGAAACGTGCTGAGACGACTCTGCAACAGTGTGTGCAGCGTGCAAGTTGCAACTTGAGCTTGCCGCAGAGTTGCGTCTGTGGCATCTTCCTGCGTTTTGTTGTTGTCTTGACATATGCAATGGCGCGCACAAAAAAATTTACATTGCATTTAGACGGATGCGACAAGCCAGAAGCAAACAGATCTTCACGATGATGAGGCTGACAAGCTGCACAGCTCAAGAGTGGGAGCAGAGAAGAGAGGAGGCAAGGTGAGGGGCTGCAACTATTAACGTGACAATTTGTGATTTGTGCCTGGCTGCGCGACCGACTCTTTGGTATTTAGAATTTCTTTGTACGCATCCTGTTTGTCACAGCGGAGATGGAAACCAACGCCATCATCATCGTTGCTGCCGTCTGCTGAGTGCTGACGATGACTGCATTTAGATTACGGAATTATTTAAAATATTTTATTAAAACCTCTCTCTTTCGCCACATCTCGCTGTCTCACTCTCGAATGCCAGCTGCGATCAACGTAGCGGGGTATTAATTATATAAATTATTCAAAAGTTTTGCGTTTAATTGATGTTAAAATGCTGCCAATAAAATCCTAGAAATCTGAGCTGTTCTCTTCTTTTTTTTGCCAGTCACAGCAACATTCTGTGCACTCAAGCGCCATCTGGCGAGCGGCTGAAACGTAGTCTGGGGTTGGAAGTGTTCTAAAAAAAAAGATGGAACTACATCTGCTTCCATTTATGTAAAGTGAAATCCATTGGAAGCGAAAGGGTTGCAGCTCCGTTTTTTAGAAGGGTTGCTGAATGATTTGATGTATTTTTTTACTGCCACTTTTTAGTCAGAAATTGTCGGTGGTAGAGTGAAGTACGACAAGGAAAAGTGCTCGGAAAAAGTACAATGAAATTGAAGGAAAATTACAAATAAATGTGAAGAAAACATTGCCAAGGAAACAACATACTAAAAAAATCCACAATGGAAGATCGTTGAGAATAAAGAAAATTATTTCAAAGAGATCAATTAAGCATTGCTGAAGAATCTACAAATTGAGCAAATCTACAATGGATCGTTAAGAATAAGTAAAAGTAATTAAAATTTAGATGGTTTAATTTTTAACAATACCTTCTTCTTTCAGAAAATTAATCCCAATAAACACATTATTGATTTATCAATGCTTTAACTTGGGATGAAATTGGTAAATAATGTTGAAAGTATATAACCATTTTAGGTTCTTTAAACTCTCAATTTTTATCTTGTACTGTCTTATTCTTATAGTTTGTTTCTTTTCCCTTTCTAACCACTTCTCGCATCTATTCAAATTAACTGATAAAGCCCACTCAGCCATGCCCTAACACGTAACTATGTTACATAAACATCAACAAAAAGCGTACTTGATCTAATCCCAACAATAGATCCCACTTGGCTTAATAAGTGTGCATTGTTTGAACACGCGCTCAAGAGATCAATTTAAATATTTTGTTAGCCACCTCGGGTCGAAACTTGACCACGCTTTTGACTGTTTTGAAAGCTTAATGCTTGAAAATCTTTAAGTCAAAGTTTTTATGCTTTTTTTTTGGCTTATCATTTCCGCTTTGTTCCAATCCCAATTCGAAATCCCAATCCAGAGAAAGAGGGAGAGAGAGAGAGGGAGACTGTGGACAAGGCAACTTGACAAATTAGACAAATAGAAAACATGTCAAAGAACTGAGCTGCATGCTCAATTAAGCCGCTTGACAGGCGCACATCAACAGCAGCAGCCGCAGCCAGCAGAGATCAGCTAACTGGCAGAAGAATTGGGAATGTGATGGACTGTAGAAATACCCTGTTAGTGTGGCAGACATAAATAAATGTAATAGCTGAAAATGTGCCCATATTATAATTCACAAACAAACCCGTATTAAGTTTTAAATATCACTTCACTTTGTTGTAAAATCTGATCACTTGATCTTAACTGCCTTTTTGTCTGTGCATTCAGTGTGGTTATAAACGAAAATATATTTTTTTTATATGTATATATAAAAATTTGGAATAAAATCTTTAGAAATAGTAAATCAATTTATCCATCTCTAAATTTGAAATGAAAGTGATAGAAAAAATGGTAAAACAATTTCATCTGTCTCTGAATTTAAAACAGGGATTTCAGTTTAAATATTTGAGTATAAAATTGTAGCAAATTCTTAACAAATTTTATTTCGTCTGAACTACTGCGAGATCAGTTTACAAAGTCTGACATAATTTGATGTTACTAAGCTTCTGATACATCAGCTTAGTATCTAGCAAATAAAACTGTATAAATACCACAAGAATTTGAAGGCTTTTCTCTGAACACCTTTTCTGTTCGCCTAAACAATTTCTCAATTTTCTCTAACTTCAATATACCCCACATTCATTTATAGTCGACTAAGACTTTTTCTCATTTTCCTCTAACCTCAATATACCCCACCTTGCTTTATAGATCACTTGGTATAAACGTCAGCCACATGACGCACAACTATGCCATGTCATGTTGCCTCGCTCTTAGCTGTTAGCTGCGTAAGACCAGAGGTTCGTGCCCCCGGGGCACAACGCTAATTAGAATAAAGCCGACGCGTTTTCGTAGGACAGTTGAAAGCTGAATGAATGAACAGAAGAGTGAAGACAGAAGAAGAAAAACTGTTTGTTCATGGCTTAAACGCAATTAACAATTAACCGACGCGTCGGTCCAACGAAAGATCAAGTTGAATACAAAACAAACTAAACACAAAAAAAAACATTTAAATTCGTTTAATTTCACAGCTTCGCGATATTGATCGCAATCACAATGGAAATGGTCGAGTCATCCTCGGGGCCCAAGGCAATCGATTGTGAAAGGTGGCTGAAAAGGTGCGTCTGGGCTTCCGTTTCAGGTTGTGGCCCCAATAGAATTCAAACACCTCCAGTCGCCAGACGTCTATCATAATGTCTGTCCGTCTGTCTGTAAGTTGTCTGCTTGCCTAGCTGTCCGTCCGTCTGTCCGTCTGTCTGTCTGTCTGGTCGGGGCTGGTAATCAAAATCCTTTTATAGCATTTACATAGCAGCACATACAAACTAAGCAATGCCTGCCCATTGGCTGGCTTGGGCAAGTTTATAGTGTGTTTTTTTTTGCTACTCCAAGAGTGGACACTGGTCTAGAGTTAGTCTAACGGGAAGGGGGAGTGCCAAGTGGAGGGGGGTATGGGCTGTGGAAGGGGGGAAGAGAGCACTGGAGAGACTGTTGACAGCCAACACACACTGATCGTGGGAAAATGATCGATTTCATTGCTCTGCGATTTGGGAGAGTTGCATGCAGTTGCCGTTTGCCGTTTGCTGTTTGGCCACTCGCATCATCAACAGCGGATCACAACGGATCGGACTCGGAGTCTCCGACTCGGAGATCGGGTCTACATGACATCGAACATGCCAGCGACGTGCCATGGAAAACTGCCAGAGCTGCCTGCAACTGGCAATTGAAACGTGTTCATAAAGCAATTTTCGACTCTTTTTTTTTTGTTTGCTGTTTGTAGCGTTTTATAACATAAATTGTCGCTAGCATTTAGTCAACTCGTTTTCTTGATCGTTATGTTGTGCTGTGAAAAGCATCTGACAGATTGTTGCCAATTTGGTGGAGGCCACTTTTGAATATTGATCTAATCTCAGGTGTGTTTTGTTATTGGCCGTGAAACATAATTTGATTAGCAGCTACAACTAACTAACTTCATTTTAAGCCTAATTGGTGGATTTCATAAAAAGCCTAATTGAGCGAATTATTTGATGGACTGCAAAAGCGTCAAGAAAATGTCACTTCAAAGTAGCTAACTGAGCAGTGAAGAATTTAAACTGGGTTTTTATTAATGTTAAACTTAGTTGGTGAACATATTTCATATACGAAATAACTCTAAGATAATCGCACAACTGAATTGAAATGAATAAAAACTTGGCTTAAAATATATATAACAAATTTAAGCATAATTTGTCAATATTATAAATGTCTGAAAAGGCAAATTATTTTAAACAAATGAGTTCTGAGTAAAATTTCTTTAATATAGCTGTACTCTATTCTTAGGCTTGGTTTAAAATAATGATGTGAACAAGAAGTAAGAAAGTTACAGTCGGTATTAATTAACATGCTGTATAAATTTTAAAATATACCAAATTAATATACCACAAATATACTAAATACATACCAAAGGCTACATTTGGCATTTTAAAATAGTACAACATTAAAAATATTCATTATTCTTAAATAATACACCAAATTGATATACTGCGCAAATACTAAATATTATATTTTCTATCGATGTATAATCAGAGCGCTAAAGATATCAAATCTGTTGCAATTAGCATCTGCTTGGGGCTTGATCGCCAATTGTGATTAAATTTTAAAAGTATGTTGAATTTCCTTGTTGACTTTAATTTACTCACAGAATTGGCCTTGAAATAAGTGTCAGAGTGTGCCAAGTGTGTTTAACTTAAATGTTTTCTAGTCACATTTCAAAGTGAGTTCTAAGTATTACACTAGACTATACATCCAAAAATAAATGTGAAACAAAAATTAAACTTTGGAAAATGGATTGTTTCAATTGTTCTGTTTGCGTGAGCGTCTCTGTAGTTTTTCTTTTGCTTGTGCTGAGCTATAAGTTCTTCGAACAGAAGAAAAAGAAGAAAGCTGAAGAAGCTGAAGCTGAAGAATGCATAAAAAAGTTGAAGGAGGTGGGAATGGAGCCAAGATATTGGAAAATGTGGGATGACAACAAAACTACAGCTCGCATTTTTATTCCATTCAAGAAATATATTGTGGATGTGACCGAAGGAGCAGGACTAATTTTGGAAAAGAATCAATTGATTGGCGTGAAACCGGAAGCTTATTCTAAGCCTCGACCGTTCCCTAAGATGTATGAACGTATTGGTGAGGTGATCAAGGGAGAATAAATTACCAAACACAATCTGACGCTGGATGAGAGCGATGCAGCATCAAGTGAATGAAGCATTGAAAAATCAGCTGAATGCAGAATTGATGCCACAAACTTAATTAATTCATAGTATTTTTTCATAGTATTTTTTTTATAATTTTATAATGTTAGGTATACTATTCGAAAAGTAGAAATCTGCGTCTTTGAAATTCTAAAATAAATGATAATGACGTTAAATTTCTTGAATATATTCTTCAGTTTTATTTGCAATCATTTAGAATTACTTTAATATATTTTCTATCTATAATCCGAGCGCTAAAGATATCAAATCTGCAGTCAGTAAAACCATTTCGACATCGACTTTTATAGGATATAAAGCGATGTTTGTTGCAATTAGCATCTGTTTGGGAATTGGTCGCCAACTGTGATTCAGTTTTAAAAGTATGTTGAACTTCCTTGTTAACATTTATCCACTCACAAAGTTGGCCTTGAAATGAGTGTCAGAGTGTGCCAAGAGTGTGTAACTTAAATGTTTTCTAGTCACATTTCAAAGTGAGCTCTATAGTAATACAACCAAAAATAAATGTGAAACAAAAATTCAAGTTTGAAAAATGGATATTTTCGTTTATTCTGTTTGTGTGAGCATCTTTGCAGTTTTTCTTTTGCTTGTGCTGAGCTATAAGTTCTTCGAACAGAAGAAAAAGAAGGAGGAGGAAATGCAGCCAATTTGTTTGAATATATGGAATGACTCGAAAACTAAAGCTCGAAAATTAGTTGTAATCGAGGGATTTATTTACGATGTGACCGAAGAAGCAGCAACAAGTTAATGAAGCATTGAGAAATCAGCAGAATATATACGTATACTCTAATTTTTTCATAGTATTTGTTTTTTTTATAATTTTACAATGGTATGGAAAAATTTATGGAAAAATTTATGTAAAGTAAACTATTCGAAAAGTAGAAATCTGCATCTTTGAAATTAGAATTACTTTAATATATTTTCTATCTATAATCAGACGGCTAAAGATATCAAATCTGCAGCCCTTTCAACATCGACAGGGTATAATAGAGATGTTTGTTGCAATTAGAATCAGCTTGGCCATAAAATACATTTGGCATAAATAAATAATATAATAATAATATAATTATAATAATAATAATAATATAAAGTATACCAAATTTTCAACAAGTTCGTATAAGGTAAAGTTATTAAATTGAACTGTAAAGAATGGAATCTTGGTTTAAAATGTAATTGTTAAAGTTAGTCAACGTACTTCAGTAAATATTCTATAATTTTATATGCATTGAAGTTTACTATTCACAAGCCAAATAAATATTGTAATAACTTGCGTAAATATTATAAAACTGCTCGGTAATTTTATGCTTTTCTATTTGAGATATTTGAAGCGCCTTTTAGGGTCAATTTGCTTTTTGCCTTGTGCTGGAATTCGTATTTTTTTTATATATATATATTAATGACATTCTCTATTACATTTATGCGCTGTCTGTTAATTTATTGCTTAATGTTTTAATTAATTTTTTTCATATTTTTCGTTTATGTATACAACACAATTTTTTGCTTATCGCAAAATCTCTCACAACTCTATTTTGAACGGTATCAATTATGATATTCATTTAATTTTTGTTTTTTATTTGGCCAGAGGCACAACTCGTCTAACTAATGCCAAAAACGGATTAAATGGATTAACGTGCGCCGCCTTCAAGGAGCGCAAAACGAAAGACTTAGGCAAAAAACTTGAAATGTCCAAGCCAAGTGCCGACAGCAGAGTTGTCGGGAAAAATTATTATGCAGCAGCAATTACTCGCCAATTGTCGACGATAAAAACAAGCAAAGAGAACTGCGAGAGAAGAGAGAAAAACTTGCCACCTGAGATGTGTCTAAAAGGCGATAATCCCGACAACAACTATCGAGAGTCCGAGCGAGTCTTTGTGTGGAGTCTAGACAACGGTTCTATGCTGGCCCCTCGTTCCCGTCGCCTCGTTCCCGGTTCCTGGTTATGACCAAATGCAGCAGCGGGAGCTAACACAGCGGCAGCCTCTAGGTGATTATTTTTATTATAATTGTGCGTTTATTGGCGTGAGGAAATGTTCGAATGTATCTGAGTCCCATTCCCATTCCCGGTGAGTGCATAAAATTTCATAAACACAGAATGAGAATGATTTGGAAATTTCAACGCATGTTAGTTAACATCTTTTGCAGTTAACTGATATTGAGGCCCCCATCTAATTGTGTCGCCAACTGGCCCGAACATTGTGCTAATGACGACGACACCTTCGACGAAGGCGACACAATCTTTGAGCCGCATTGCCAAGCGCTGACTGGCGGCAACACTTTTGGTGCCCCGCCTGCTTCTCTTCCCCCGTCCTCCTCAGACCTTAGCGATTGCATCGCCAATGCAACGTAACTCAAGCATCCCACTAATTTTGCCATATATGTCCAAGTGGTACGGCCAACGGCAACAAACGGTGGCAACATCAACGGAGCAACATCAACATCAACGCCAACGGCAACGAGTTTATCAAAACGGCAACAGCTTTGATTTGCAGCGCAAACTTGGCGCTTGTCGTACAACATTGTTGCCAAGACATGAATTTTGGCCATTTCTATGACCATTTAGCATTCAAAAGACTTTTGCCGACAAAATGCATAGATAATTCTTCCTATCAGCTCACTTGTATCATCATTAAAACTAGCAGATCAACAAGATGTGTGGTTATAAAGTTGTTAAAATCAGTTGAAACTTTCTGATGGAATTGTCAATTGTGAAAAGCCAAATGAAGTGTGGTCTTAAATGCTTAAGAAATATATGAACTGCCATATTCAAACTTTTAAATATTATATAAGAGCTGTCATCTTCAAACTACAAAAACTATTTTTACTACAATTATATGTAATCTACATGGGTTTAAATAGTAACGATCGGAGATAGTAACGATAAGAATCTATTAAAAATAATGTATGAATTCATATTCAAAATAATCAGGATTTGGAATATTAAATGAAATGAAATTATTGTCAAACTATTTTAATCCTAAGCCATTACATATTAACCACAGTTTCTTTAAAATAAATTGTAAAAATCGAATGAAATTATTGTCGTTCTAATAATTATTTAAAATCCATAAAATTGCAGTCGAAATTTACTTGAAAATATATTTAAAAAATAAACACAATTATTTTCTAGCTATTAATTGTATAAAATTAATCAAATCTTATTCACAGTTTACTTGAAACACACAACATATATCATATTGGACACTGTTATTTACAAAGTTAACAAAATTAAGTACATTTTTGTATCATCAATTTCTTATTTGAAATTCATCAAGTATTGGCTGCGACTATTTGCGAATTTTTATTTAAAGAATGGTAAAATATGAAACAAAATTTCGTAATCTATTAACTATTCAAAATCATTCAAACATTGGCTGTAATTCAAAATTATATTATCATTGAATTATTCGAAATATTTAAAAAAAGAAATACAATAATTTGTCGTGTGTTTATTAATACATAACAACTAACAAAACAATTGCAATTTATGTAGTTCAATAAATTTCAATTGTTTTGTTCACACCTTTTTTGTGGCCTTTGCTGTCATGTGTGGAATTTTCCCAGGCTGCTGTTAGTCCTAAATCATTTACAATTACGCTTTCAATAGCAGGCTATCTAAACAGTGTACTTTTAATAACTAAAACTGTAGCTGTTATGTAGCTGTAAATGCTAGTTACAAAACGTCAAGTGAACAAAGTGAAATAAGAGTCGATCCAACGACGTAATTACAGTCTTCTCTGGGAGATTGTTTATTTCCCCACTTCACGGAGAGGCATTCGAATTAGTCTAAACTGTTGAAATGCCTCATCAATTATTTGATTAAGTGCACCTCGAGTATTGAGTGCATCTACAACAAATATTCTCTCGTACTTATAATTTGCTGATCCAAAGATATGAATATAGAAAATTAACCCCAAAGTCAAGCGCAGCTGGCGCCAAGCTATTCGAAAATCTTTGAAAGTAATTAGAGTTATTGAGATGCGTATCGAAGAGAGCAGTTGAAAGCAGTTGCTTAAATACTGCCCGATCATCTGTGAGCAATTTGTCTGGCCTAATCTCAATAAACCGATCACAAGCTCAGCATAAAACACTTGGGATTGAATTCGTTTTGGAGGCGGAGTCGAGTTGCACAAGTTATGCTAATTGAAAGAGGACTTTGCTGTGCTTTGATTAATGTTAACATGCCTGTAAATGTTTGCTCAAAAAACAATTAAAATGCCAAGCGGCTTGCAAACTAATTGAAATTATCATTATAATGTATAATAATAATCGTAATCACTTGCTCATTATATCTTAAGTTTGCAATAATCAAGCAATAGTCTAGTGTCTGGCCAAGACGCACGCCAACGCCTCATTTGTAATGCTCCACAACTTGGCCAACTTGGCAGTCTAATTACCAAGACTCTCATTTGTCTTGCCTTGCGTTGCAGTTGCAATGCGACAATTAAAAGTTGTTCAAGTTTTTCAACTGCTCTTTGCATAATTTCGCAATTTGACATCAGCCACCACAGCACTGTGCACAGGCTACAGAGACTCATTAAAAATGGCAGCTACCTGACAGCCCCTTTCAAATACTCTCCTTAATGCGCTTTCATTGGAAGTGCAATTAAAATGCAAAAGCTTAGCTTGGTTTAGTGACCCTGACTAGACGCTGTCTTAAGGCTAAAGTGCGTACAAGATAAATGCATTTAAAATGCATCTCCACCAATTGCGTGTTTCAAGTGTGAACTGCGGCATTTGTTTGGCAACTCGAGAGTTTTGTGCGAAGTTCACAGCTTAAAAATGTCAAGAAAGCGAGGGAAGATTGGTCATGAATAGAGAATTAACACAAAGATAGAGATCATCTGGTAATAGTGAAACATTTAACCATATAATTATTAAATATTTTTAATTTTATGCATTTTCTTTTCAAATCTTGGATAATGTATTTATTAAAATTTGTAAATAGAAAGTTCATGTTATATGATATTGATGAGAATAAACATAGATGATATATTTTTTTTATATAGTTAATCAAAAATGTGTACCCAAATTGATTTTTTTATTGGTTTGATTATATGGAAAACATCGCGGTATTATTCATAAAATATACAGTATTATTATACCGCAAAAATACTAAAATATATCAAAGGCTACTTTAGACATAATACTACATTTAAAATATACCATAGAGTACAACAATTAGTAAATTTACTATAATATATCAAATGCTATATTTTTGGTATATAGTACTGCATTTAAAATATACCATAGAGTACAAAATCTACCACAATGTGTAGCGTGTTTATAAATGACCTGCATTTCGCAAAGTTCGCTAAATTATATTTTAAAATAATTGCATTAATCTTTAATAAAAATTCTCAGCAATTATTCCTTGCTTACATTATAAGTAAATAATGAACAAATTCTATAAAGTATATGTATGTGTTTTAACTTTTAATAAAATATTCCATACTACTCTTTGTGATTAATGAAAGACATTTCTAGATATTATCACTGTTGAAAGTAATTCGTATGTTAACTTGCAAATGTAAATAGAACTCATTAATCACAATTAATATTTGTTTCAAATGCATTACAATAGCTAATTGCAGTTACAAGTTTGACTAAGTGCATTTCTTGGTTTTGGAATATGAAATATAAAATCATAAAATTGTAAACATAATTACAAATTAAAATGCGTGCTATAAGAGCTTAAATAAAAATTAAAAATGAAATTCTTTGGAATTTGCGATGGCATGTAAATGGCCATCATCAAATCAGTCAGTTTATGTTAAACAAAACTTGGCATCGGTATTAGAACCATAAAGCATAACACATATATAGATATTGTATACTACATACATATGTATATAGTAGCTGTGCAGTAGTTATACTCGTTACATATAGAGTAGAAGGGTATTATAAATTTGTGCGTGTAAGAAATGAATGTAATAGGCCATAAAGTACATATATTTTTTATCAACGACAACTGCTGAAACCGTCTGGTATATTATGCGCTTTATGGAATATAGTGAATGTAATAGTATATTGATAAATTTTATATATTATAGTATATTTTGAATTTAATAGTATATTCAAATATTTTTAATTTATGTTATACTAGAAATAGCCTTAAGTAGTATACTTTAGTATTTTTGGAATATGAATTTGTCATATTTTAAGAATCTATGCTTTATGGTATAATCTGAATTAGTATATTGACATATTTTATATTTTATGATATATTTTGAATTTAATAGTATATTGATATACCAGAAAATGCCTTCAATATATTTTAGTATTTCTTGGTACATAATTTTGGTATATTTTAAGCATAACATGTTTTATGGTATATTCCGAATGTAATAGTATATTGGTATATTTTGTATTTATGGTATATTTTGAATTTAATACTATATTGATATACCAGAAAATGTCTTCAATATATTGTAGTATTTTTTTGTATTAAAATTTGGCATATTTTAAACATAATATGCTTAATGGTATATTCTGTCTAGTAATAGTAATAGTATATTGGTATATTTTCTATTATATGGTTTATTTTGATTTTAATAGTATATTGATATACCAGAAAATGGATAGCGGGTATCTCGCAGTCAAGCACACTCGACTGTAGCTTTCTTACTTGTTTTTTTGCTTAGTGCGTGTCAGCAAATGTGTCTGCAATTGCAGATACACTCTGACTTGTGGCTCTTCTCTCTATCCGTGTGGCTGCTTCATGCTGCACTGGCAACTGGCCAACCAGAACGGCCGCCTATGAAGAATTCTGCCATAAATCATGGCCATAAAACAACTAGAAGAAGCGAGCACAACGGTAGTAGTTTCCCTCCCCATTATTGGCCAAGCTTCCCCTCGACTTTCTTTGGGCCTAAGCATTCATTACTACTGCTAATATTACTGGCTATGATTGATAATGATGTGTCAATAATGTGTTTGCCAATTTTATGCTGAACGAGCGCCAAACGAAGCTCAGCGAAACTCTGTGAAATTCAAAACGCAACTTAATTAAACCACAAATAGACAATCGATGACCAAAAATAAGAAGACTGAGAAGAACGTACGACGACGACGAAAGTCGGCAAACATTTGAATGGCCAAGTTAGCAATGTATGGAATTTGGCCGACGCATTCAAATTGAATGCGCTGCGGAGGTCGCTTGATCGCCGCGTACAAAGAGCGAGAGAAAATACCGCAAAATGCAAACGACAGGCTAATAAGCCCAAGTGGACAGCTTGGTATGCCATCGATCGCTGCATATGGTAAACAATTGTTGGCCACATTTATTATGCACACAGTCGCACACACAGCTTGACAGCTTCCTTAAACACACACACACAGATACTAACTTGACCGGCAGACCGAAGTCAAAAGTTGCGCTTGGTTCACTCACTTAATTGCTGGCGGAATTGTGTCAGACGTTTGCTGTTTGCCGTTTTGCTGCGGATAAAATCAAAAGCAAAATCCACACACACAGATCGTGCGTACAGATACAGATACAATAACAATAACAACATCAACATCAACAACGATGGCATTGTCTTAGGCTCTTTACCATTCAAACTGATCGAATGAACGAGAAAACTGCGAAATCTGGCACAAGTCGAACTCTGAGATGAGTCTGAGCTTTTGTTCAAATTTCTGTCGATTAATTGTTGATTAATTTTCGTGTGTTCGGCCTTACAAACGGCGTGAGAACATCAGTCAAAACTGGATTTTTGCCTTAAGATCAGACAAATACTTCATCTGAGCTGAATTTACTTTAAGAATTTATTGATGACCATAAAAGGTAACGATTATTTATTGTATTGTAGTATAACAAAAAGTGATCTGTTTTGAGATAGTTTTTTGTGGATAATAATGAATTGAAAATGGATTGTTCTAATTACATTTTCACGGAATATAATTTATGAAATATTTTTTAATTAATTCATAGAATGCATTGGAAATAAATAAGAAATAAACTGTGTTTGACGAATTTAAGATTGAGATGTGAGAAAACAAAACCGAATATAAGAGTCAATACAAAACAAAAATCCTAACAAACTTACATAAAAAATATTTCATATGCAATTCAAGGCAATTAAAAACAATTTAAGAAATGAAATATTAATTTACTAAACAAACTCCAACCTAACAATAAATTTCATTACTAGTACTATTAAAAATTGAACCCTTTTTTATTTATATAGATTTAAATATGATAATGAAAGAGTTAGAAATTATACTTTAAAATTTATAACATTTAAAATGTTTGAATATCGTATGTCATGCAATCAAAATAAAATAGTTAAAAAATATTTCATAAATCGAAGCTTGAATATTCAATAATTTAAGTTTTTATTAAATTCCATTATCATAAGCAATTAAAGCTAATGAGTTAAATAGATTTAATTGATTATTAATTAAGTGAAATCCCTTGCTCAACGAATGGCAATAAATAAGTATGCTTATTAGAATATTGCCTTGCCAATGATAGGTGAGGTAAACCAGTTTACAGTTAACACAAATCCAATTGGATAAACGACAAATATCTACAACCCGGACTGAGTTGGGGCTTATGTGCAGGCGTAGATAAAGTATCTAGCATGAGCAGCGCATATGCTAGAAGAGCACCGCAGCATGCTAAGCGTCTGCTCCACCTCCAATTGGATTAAAAAACACACATACACACACACGAACGACGGCGATAATCATAAATTTAAATAAAGCGAAACAGCAAAAGCGAAGCGCAGCGAGTGCGAGCGAGACAAGCGTCTGGCTGATTTGAATAATGTGACTGTGTGCGTATGTGTGTAAGAGTACTTGCTCATGCAGTTGGTGGAACGTAAATCAGCGCAAGCGGGAGGGCGAGCAGCGAGGGCGTACAACGCTTGCTGTCTTTGTCGCACGCCAACGACGAGAGCTTCGCTCACTTGTGCAGCTTTTGTGGAACCTAAGAGAGCGATCGCGATCACATATTCGCAATGGTGTGTGTGTGAGAGAGAGCGGCAGAAAATTGGCAAAGAGAGAGACTGGAGAGCGAGAGCGAATAGTTGTTGTGTGTGTGTTTGTTATCATTCTCTCTTGCTGTGAGACAGGTTGCAATTGCTCAGCTCGCGTGTTGCATGCTCCAACGCATTGCGCTGTCTGTGTGTAGATACAGATACAGATATAGATATTGCTGTTGTTGTTGTTGTTGTTGTAGTGTCGCCCGCTGCAGTTGCCGCCGTTTGTTTATTTGCTTTTGCAGCGCAAAAAAAAAGAAAAAAAACTTGTTGCGCTGCGCCCGTTTCGCTGCTGTTTGCTGTTTGCGTTTGCGTTTGGGTTTTGGCCAGGGCAACCAGCCTGGGGCAGACAACACAGCAGTCAGCAGTCAGCAAAGTCAGCCAGTTAGCCAGGCGATCGTGCTGCGCTTTTGATCTGCGCATCTTTAAGATACTCCGTTCAGTTGAGTTTCAGTGGTTGTAACTCAAGTGCGCGCGCGCGTTACGTTTGCTTTATATTTTTTTCGCACAACTCGCAACTCTATTCGCTGTGCATCTAAAACAAAAATATATACAACTAACCGATTCGGTTTCGGACTTTAACTTACGCCTAAACACAGCCGGTTTAGTTCAGTTTGAGTTTTGAGTTTTGCGCTGCGCTGTGTTTTTGGGCTCTGCACTTTTGCTCGCCAACGTTTTGACGACGGCATTTCGACAAATTTCGCGAATATCGGTTAAAGTATCTCGATCGCTCATAAAGTTCTATCAGAAACTGTTTACGTGCTTGTGCTCGCGTTACGAATTGTATATTTATCTAACTGATCAGCTTGATCAACGACACAACAGCAAATATAAATGCCAAACAATTATGAAAAAGTGACCAAAAGTTGGTGAATAAGTGTGAATTGTTGAAACTACTGCGAAACATTTACTAGTGAAGGAATTAAAGTTTTTGTAAAGGTAATTTGACTACATATTATTTAATTTTAAATGAGGTAAATTGCTATGAAGTTTCTCTCAGTAGAAAATATTACTTGGTTGTCTTTACTAATATGTAAACTTCAAAGTAAATCTACAATATATATAAAATAGGGTTAAAGCAAAGTTGATGAGATTAAAGCATAATGAAGTTTAGATTTCAAATCTATGAAAGTCATGATTAAAAAATTGATAACATTTCTGCGACTCTTCTACAACTTTTAGTAAGTAGGATTATCTCAAATTCCACAAGGCAATAATATAAAAAGAAATCTACAAGTTAATTTTATTCTTCCAAATATGAATCGTCATTAATACCTTCACAAAAAAAAAACATTATTCATGCCTCAATTTGGTTAGTAACTAATATGCAATAAAGCTGATTAATTTATGAATTGTTTATAGTATTTGGTGACTGCAAATTTGAGGGAAATTTTCATAATTACCTCAAGTATGTATTACAAAGATTAATTTTCCATAGAGTTTCCATTCGAAGCGATAATAATAGTCAGTTCTATGTGTGCCAAAATGCTTATCATAAACAATGCGACAAACGAGCGAAACTAACATAGTATCAAATTCATAAACTTAAAGCACAGATGTCAGGCAATTGGCATTTCGTTTTGCGTCATCAAAAATCGACAATAAAATCAAGGGGGAAAAGAAGACGTCAGAATGTAAATAGTATGCGTATAAGTCTAAAGTAAATAGTGTGCCGAAAGTACGTTCAGAACCTGCAGCAAAGTTTACACTACTCGAAACGAAATGTTGAAGTGGCTTTCGCAATGTGGCACCAACCAATCATGCAGTGCAGTGCCCAGCACCGTACGGGTGATAAATAATATTGAAATTGAAATAAATACAATAAACAAAATATAAAAATGTGTAAGCAAAAAAAAAGAAACGACGATCGATCGATTTACACTTTAAATATTGTCGTCGTCGTCGTCTTCGACTGCGATAATGTAAATATGGCATATATATATCTGTATTTGTATGTATATCTTTGCTGATAAGTTCGACTTCGATTTGTTTTATTAGCATAACACTTGTGCGCCTCGTCAAAGTTACAGATACGCAACGAGCTGACAAGTATCTTTAGTTGCAACGAGTGTTTATATGTGTAAGTGTGTGTGTGTGTGTGTCTTGTAGCGACAAGTTGGTAGTGAACTGCATTTCCTTACCTTATTCAAATGCCGTTATCTGGCTATATGTGCACCATATAGATACAGCCAACAGATACAGATACAATCACAGATACACGCCGTGGACAGGCCATTTGCTGTAACGATCAAGTGATTGATTATTTTACTGTATGTTGTGTTTGTACAATAATAAATATTTGTCGTGCTCTGCCTGCTGCTTAGCCTAATTAGATAAAAATGGTACCCCGTGCTTTATATGTATGCCACACGTTGCTGTTGCAGCTATGCTTCTACGGTGCCGTCTCTTTATCTTGCCTGCATGCTTTCCATTTACCATATTCGGTATCTGCATGTACATGAACTGATTAGCCAGAGACGACAACGATGACGACGTCGTCGATGAGGACAACCAAAGACAGCGACAAGTTGAGACTTATTGGAATATTTATGTATGTATTTGTAGCTATAACATAGCTGTATCTCTAGCTATAGCTGTAGCTGTTGCTGTAGCTGTTAGCTGACAATTGCGTCGTCGAAGCTGTTTAAAGAAATGAGTTCAATTTGTTTGTCATGCACTGATAACAACGACACCTAAGCGCGGCGAGGACGAAGCTGAAGGCAGCAGATAATGCTGCTCTCTACCTCTAAGACCCGCTATAATAACAACCACAACAACAATCACAATTAGAGCCCAAAAGAATAACATGCACAACTCGTATGCGTTAACAAACGTTTTGCATATCATTCACTGACTTTCATAACACCTAAAAATCAATTGACACTTGAAAAACAAACTAATCAATTGGCTGACAAGTCGCTGGAGGAATACTCTATAAATTAAAATACTTCAAGAGGGAAACGTTTTGCAAATTCATTTTACTATTTTACATTTAAATGAAGTAGACAACTTTATCTTTAAGTATACAGCTATTCTAGCTTATCAGCTATTTAAAATAGTTTGATTAAATCTTTGCTGAACAACTTGTCAAAGTCTATTATAATATATGGTATATTATACAATATGCAGTATATAGCAGAATATGTAATATATTCCTAATTTGAGGGTGTGTGTCTTTAAGTGGTTCTATCAATAGTAGTTAAGTAGTTATAAGTTATTTTAAATAGTTTGATTAAGCCTTTAGAGTTTAGTATAATATATGGTATATTATACAATATTTAGTATATAGTATAAAATATAGTATATTCTTACTTTAAGATTGTCTGCTAGATTTCGTTGAGTCTATTGCAAATTTCTATTAGATCATTTTATTTCTCAACTATGGACTTCCATCATACAATGTATGGTATTTAGTATAATATGTAGTATTAATCTATACCGAATTCCTATTAGATCATTTTATTTTCCAGCTATGAACTTTCAATGTTAAGTGGTTTAATTTTCTGGAAAACCACACTTGTTAGTCGCTCAAGTAGTATCTTATCTGTCATATATGTATGTATATAAAATTTCCCATGCATAATTAAATCATTTATTGAAATAAACTGAGTAATGTCAACTTGGGCAATGATTTCATGTTTAAACTTTAGACGTTCGCGAATCGTAATATTTGAAATCTTATCAAGGTTTACTTTTTGCGGTAGGTAATTTGAATATGATTCACATAAATCACTTGCGTGGATTTGTCAGCGACATGTCGTCATTCAATTGACAGCTTTGGCCACATGTTTAATGATAAGCTACACGTGTTTAAACACGCAGAAACGCAAAAACCACATAAAACCGGAGGTCCTCATGGATTTCTGGTTCAAGATAAGCAAATTTTTCAAACGCACCTCGTTAAAAGATACCGTGAATATCTCGAGACGAATGTAAGCACTCTACTCACATAATCATTTGGAGCACTCAACAATCGCAAGCAGGAGAAGCATAAGATAATGCTTAAGCAAAATATAATTTGCGAAATTAACAAATATAGCAGAGGGGCAATTGTGCTTGTGATTAGAATTTATTAAATTCACCTGATTTCATTTATTGTGCACTCCACTTCAATGAATTTCGTAGAATTTTTTAACCTCTACGCTGGGTAAACAAAACACACAAATGGGCTGATGCTGATGTTGGCCCGATCAAAGTACAATTTTTTCGTTCGATTGTGTCGATTAGTTTTGTGATTGTAGTGTGTTGGGGGCTGGTGCTCGTGCACGTTTACACACACTCAAAGAGTTTGCGATTGTTTTGGGCCAGGTTAGTGCCACGAAAGTTGGTCGCATATGATGATTACACAATGTTGACCATGGTACAAAAGATGTCGATAATAACTTCTTCAGCTGTCTTCTCTATGAAGTTGTTATCTATTTATAGACAAACTTCGTAATTTATTTTCCCAGCTCTATCTTTAAATAAATTATAGACATAATTCTAAATCTTTTGCCACCTTTAACTCATTCATTTCCAATAATACCAAATGACATCATTGCTTAGCTCATTTCTCCCATTTCTTTCGCAACAAATGAGCAATTTGCCAACAATTATTGTGCCTTAAACCAAATTGGTTCCAATAGATTCCCGTTTTAGTCGCTCATTCATGATACTTGCTAGTGGTTTGTTTTGATAAGTTGTTCGTGCCATGCGATTATCGTCGTTTATGGCCCAAAGTGTTTTTTCTGCGAAAATGACTACAATAAATATATAGTAATAATAATTAGAAAACTGTCACACGTTTGCTTGCAACACAAACAGGAAAACAATGAGTACCATTCATTAGCCAATTGCAGTCAAATCTCTGACCAGACGATAGTATAGTAGCAACACTATTTAAGTGGGTCTGTTATCATGACGCCGGAACGTGGTTAGAGATATCGGCGCATGGAAATGAGTCAAACGTGGTGTTTTGAGCTGATGATGATGTTAATGTCCATGTCGATGTCGTCTATGACTTACAGTTGCAGGTGTCACGTGAAAATATGAATTCTAAATAAACAGGGAAAGCCCCGACTAACACAGGAAATAGATTGTTCAGTTAGCGGAAGAAAGGGATCGACTGGCGATAAAAGTTTATTAAGCAAACATGTTAAATTGCACTTCAAGATAGACTAGATATCTTATGAAAACAACTTGGGCAATAAAATATATACTAAATATACCAAATACTAAATATACAATATATATATAAAGTAAATAAAACATATACCAAATATACCAAATACTGAATATACTATATAAACACATACTAAAGATGGTGTATACTTAATCAATCATAATATATCAACTACCAAATATACTATATATACCATACACATATACTAAAGTCGGTATATACTAAATTAATAACTATATACAAACAACCAAATATACTTAATACTGAATATACTATATAAACACATACTAAAGATGACGTATACCTAAATAATCATAATATATCAACTACCACATATACTAAATACTAAATATACCATACACATATACTAAAGTCAGTATATACTAAATTAATAACTATATACTAACTACTATATATACTAAATACTGAATAAAACATAAACATATATTAAAGTTTTAATATACTAAATCAATAATAATATACCAACAAGCAAATATACTGAATGCTGAATATACTATATGAACATATATTGCAGATGGCATATACTAAATCAGTAATAATATACCAAATATATTAAATACTGAATATACTACACATATATACTAAATTTGATATATACCAAACCAATTATAATATGCAGCCTACCAAATATACTAAATAATGACATATATTAAAGATTTTATATACTTAATTTGCTAATTTATTTATTTTTTCTACTCGAAGCAATTCGTAATAATTTATGCACAATTTATTGACATTTTGGGGATCTTTTGTTTTGCCGTTTTCAAATGCTAATGTGCAAATGGCAATCAGTAATTTGTTTTGCATTATTTTCTAATGCTGAAGAACTGTAAATGGGTTAATTTGTCTTAGTTGCTAAGTCAAAAATTGTTTAATGCCTCATTGCGTTTGGGGCGTGTCAATTATAATGTGGCTCCGCATGTTAAGTCCTCCATAAGCCGCAAGGAATCCCACTTTACGAATGGCACTTTACGAATGGGGGGCCAAATGGGGGCGCTGTCCCATTATTCATGGCGGATGGGAGTAGGAGATTTCATAGAACATTCGAGTTTGTTTTAACAATTTGACATATATCGATTGGGCGCTAGGCAGGCGCGCAAAAAAAGTGCTGTTGTTTGGTTTTGCATTAAAGATAATTAATATTTAATATTTATGCGCAGTACGTGGACTTTTAACTAAACTTCAATTAGCATTCAAAAGCTGCATGCTAAAAATATCGAAAGCAAACACCACCAAGTACTATTTCTATTTATTGTCATTTGTATTAAGATAATAAGCCCTAACTAAATGTATCACCCTGACCAAAAATACTACATACTATACGACATACTGAACCCTCGTTTTGTGTTCGTGCCTAGAAGGTCTTCGTCACGCTACTCAAATCAACATGCTCCTCACTCACTCACACCAACACACACACCAACACCGACACACACACACACACGATCGCAACACCTGACCATGCATCTTATCAATATTTACATATAACTATGGACACTTTGGATCGAGTGTGTTATACAATTTGCGCTATAAATTTATGGTAAAACGTCAAGGCAAATGCAAGTCGTACAGTAGTCAATAGCTAACAAGGCCTGTTCGTATTGTACATTATCATTAGTAATTGGTAATTGCTATTGGTATTTGGTAATTGGCTTTGCCAAATTATACACAATGTTATATTTAGGCTTATGAAATTGATACTCTAGCTAAACGCGTTCGAAAAACACAATAATTGTATATTTAAAATGTGTTAAAGTTGTCGCCATAAATATGCAATTTGTAACAATTCAACTTGACATACTTTTTGAAAAAGATTCTCAATTTTTTGGGCGACTTTTGTATAAGGAATTTGTTGTCTGAATATTCGCAATTATAATTATAGTTTTTGGCTATAGAATTTATCTTCATGCTTATGATATTTATACTCTTAAGTGATTGAAATTAAAATATTTATATATTTTATATGCAGCCATTCAACTAAACATACTTTTTGAAAAAGATTCTTATTTTTTTGAGTAATTTTTATATAAGGAATTTGTTGTCTGAATATTCAGAATAATAATTAAAGTTTGTGGCTAAAGAATTTATGTTTAGGCTAATGAAATTTATACTCTTAAGTGATTGAAATTACAATATTTATATAGTTTAAATGTAACAATTCAACTTGACATACTTTATGAAAAATATTCTAAATGTTTTGTGTCAATTTTCTATAAGGAATTTGTTGCCAGAATTTTGAACATTATTTTTAAAACTTGTATACAAAGAATTTTTCTTTAGGTTTACGAAATGAATACTGTTGTTTGAATTATTCAAAAAATTGATAAATGTATATTTAAAATTAGTTAAAGCTGTAGTCTTATAATAAGTTGACACACTTCATGAAAAAGAATCTTAATTTTTAGAATGATTTTTCTATGTGAAATCAGTTGATAGAATTTCATCATTATAATTAGAGATTTATTCGAAGTATTCATTCATAAGCATGCAAAGAGCTGAATCATAGTCAGACTATATTTTCGAAATTTTTGGGGTTCATTAATTATTTGTCCAAATATTTCCGCTGCTTAAAACTGTAAATCGTCAACAGTTCGTTCCCATTTTTTCTTTAGCTAGCATTGAATGAAATTTCCAAGTCTCATAAGGCGCTTACAAAAGTTAAACTAGTTAAGTTGGAGATACATATGGGAGTAGCAAAAGAAACAAAATAAATTGTTCCATCTCAAAAAAAGAGAAATGGGCCTTGTCATTTCACAACATTTCCGCTAACAGAGAGAACTACTATGATCTCTAGGTACTTCTCTCTTCCTTCCTGCCGCCTCGCTTTCGTATCGAAACTGGGAGAAGCAATAATAGAACATGACTTGGAGCTGCGTTTTACGCACATTTAAATGGTATTAACAATTATTCGGCCTAATGTCGATACAAGAATGGAAATTTGTTGCTATCTCTTCTAGGCCATTCTCTGGCTGTGTTGTGTATTTATTGTGTGATTATTATTTATTTTTATATGATTACCGTCTGGCGGCTGACGTCTCCCCATTCCTCTTCTCTAGCTCTCTCTGTTTCTCTCTGTGTTTCTCACTCTTGCTCTCTCGCTTCTGCTCTTGCACTGTCTTGGCTACTGTATGCCGGCTTTTTGTTCGTGTTTTGTAGCTTAAATGGTCAAAAACATCAGGTAGATGACTTGTAATTATAATGCTCCTCTACGAGTATGTGCCGACTTTGTGGCTAGTGTCGAGCCGAGGAATTTAATGCGACGAAGACGACGCGTCGTTTGTAGATGTAGTTGCCATATCAATTGGTACACTCAGAGAAATTTCGAGGTAACTTTGGCAAGGGAAGCTATGTAAATCTTATTCAGAAGTCGCCTTCATAAAGTTTTATTATTATGTTTTACTTTTCGTACTTAATTAATTAATTCTGTAGTCATAAATATTAAATTTGGAACTAATCATTAATAACTTGACTTTAAAAGAGTATTTAAAGAGTTATTTTTCTTACGAATTTTATTTATTTGAAGTCTTTTTCGAAAGTATTTTTTTAGAAGAACTTTGATTACTTTTGAAGGGAATTTGAATAGATTATTTGAAGTAAAGATCTTTTAAAAATGTTTGTAATTCTTTAGTTGAATATCTTCTTTAAAGCTGTTTCCAAAATCTATAGTGAAATAAACACCTTGAAGATATTTCTACTTATTATATATTGCTTAAAGTTGTTGGCTAAATTTATGATGAAATAGCACTACGAAGATATTAGCTATTAAACGAAATCCTCTGTTAAAGAGTTTTCAGTTTCATCGCTACAACTTTGACTAAAATATAAAATATTTAACCTTTAATTTCTGTCAGTGTATTTTAAAAAGAATATGTATGCTATTCGTGTAGTTGTTATTGCTTTTCTTTTTAGGTAGTCTAACGATTATGTATATTCAGTTCAATTGCCTTGCTTCACAGCTACCTTTTAAATAGTTTCTCGACAGTCCCAAAAAAAATCCCCACAACCCACCACAGCACCGCCACCGCCACCCCTTCAATTGCTCCGATAAGCTAAACAAAAGTAGCAATGATTAGGCATTTTCTGATTATAATTTACTGACAAGTCATGCCGATGTCGTTGTCGTTGTTGTGGTTGTCGATGTTGTTGCTGTTGGTGTTGTTACCGTTTGTTGTCATTGTCCAGGTGAAAATATAAAATATGTGTGTGCGACTTATAGGCGGAAAGACACACGCACTGAAATTGAACTAATTAAAATGACAAAAAGTCGACTGAGATGATTAACTGAAGCTCTTGCCCAATGGCCAGCTTCAGTCTCAGCTTCACATGTCCATCAAAACATTGTGATGAGTGTGCATAAATTGCAGTTTTTCGGTATTTAAATACCCTGTAATTGAAGTAAGTAGTTGAGAGAGTGCGTAAAATAAATGAAAAAGTATTAGAATAACGTTTAAAATACTTATATGAAAGTTATGTCAAAGTATAGAGTATTTAATAGTCGTTCAGTCAGTTCTAAAATGTTTAGCAAAGCTGCAAATATGATTAGAGGTTATGGAAAGGTGACTTTGAGGACTTTGCATTTATAATTATTGTTGTTGAACTATAAATTAATGCTAATTAATCGACATATTTTTTGGAATTTTCAGGTAGCTGCTGTGGTTGCTATCTATGTGTGTGTGTGTTTGTGTTTGTGCTGTATGCTGCTGCTGTCACGTTTAGCTGTAAACATTGATTATGCCATTGTTGCTAGCAAACTACTATCAGCAACAGCAACAGCATCGACAGCAGGTTGCCAGGGCTAGGGCCAGCATCAACGGCATGTTACTTGAATACAAAAACGCTTGCAACACAAATCAAAGCAACAGCAGCAGCAGCAACAGTAGCAGCGGCAGCAACAGCAGCGGCAGCAGCAGCCATCGTCGTCGACAGCAGCTGGTCAAAGCGGAAGCACTAACAATGTCAACGCCAACAACAACAAGCAAATACAAAATCAATAGCGATGCCACAGACAACGCTGCAGCAGCCACACTGCTCTATCATCATCATCACCACCATCATCATCATCTGCATCAGCAACAGCAGCAGCAACTTCAGCAACAACAGCAGCTGCAGCAGCAACAGCAACAACAACAACAGCAGCAACATCAACTGCAGCAGCAGCAGCAATTGCTTTTGCAGCAACAGCTGTTGCAGCAACATGTGGCCAACAGTTCGCCACTGCAACATCTGAGCAATTTGTTTGGCCAACATTTGCCTACACACAGTCTGCAACATTTGATCACCGCCGAGTATTGGCAGCAACAACAGCAACAACAACGTTGCCAGCCGCCAGCAACATCCACATTGGCAACAATTAAAAGCGAGCCAACAACTCAATCGCCCGTCCCATCGCCATCCCCATCGCCAACAACAATTACAACAGCAACAACAACAGCAACAGCGAAAACGACGACAGCAACACGCGAAAGCGCTGAGGATGATGCATCTGTGTTCAGTTTCACGCCGCAGCAACACGTCAATTTTGCCGCCTCATTAGTCGCATTACAACAAAATGATGCTGCGCCCCAGGCGACAGCAACCGCAACAGCAACAACTGCAGCAGCAGCAGCAGCAACATCGCCAACAACAGCAACGGCAAGAGCAGCAATGTCAGCAGCAACATCGCCGGCGCTAGCCACAAGCGATGCCAATGATGATGACAACAACATGCAAAGTGCTGGCGGTAAGTTTGAAGTTTCTTTTTTACTTGTTCATATTTTGATTTTTAAGAGGGGTGATTAACAAGTTTGTGTGAAATGATACAAATCATAAGTGATTTATGTAAATGAAAGTAGAAGATCCTTTTTTCCATTTGTTGTTCATATTACCTAATATTTTTTGATTGGAACTAGAAAGGAAATATGGAACAGAATATTAAATTCATATTTCCTTTCTAGTTCTAATTAGTATAAAATTTATGTTAAGGAAAGTAAGAGATGGATTTTCCACAAGTTTTTTTTCTACATTTCCTAAATTTTTTTGATGTTTTGAACTTTCTTTTAGGATAAGCGTTGATTGAAACCTGTTTTTGTTTTTATCTTAGATTATTTAATTAGGAAATTGTATCCTTACTTCTGAAAACTATCTTGAAAACATCAAACATTTCAATTTGGCTTATTTTCCTATCTAGCACTTTATTATCAACGGTTATAATAAACTTTCCGGTAATATTATTATTATACTGTCTTTCTCCCAATTGTGAATTACCCTTTTTCTCTCTTATTTCACATTTCCTTTATATTATTCTCCTTTTTAAAAATGTAAATTATTTATAAATTTCTTAATTTTTGCTTAAATATTCCGGGTTCTAATTAAACATTTACTTTAAATCTATTTTCCAACTTGATATCTTTTTTATTTTGTCCCATCCACAATTCAAATTTCTTCTGCCATTACGCTTATTGCTCTTGCTTTGCTATATTTAACATTTTCTGTAACAAATTTAACATTTAATCTAAATCTATTTTCTAACTTAATACCTTTATTATTTTGGCTCAATCTAATTTCTCCTTCCTTCGCTTATTATTCTTGGTTTACTCTATTTTCATGCTCTTTTATTTACCTTTCTTTGGTATCTTTCATTTATTTACAATTCTCTTTATTAAAACCTCAAAACTCGCGGATACAACCTTGGCTTTTATTTTATTTTTGGAATATTGCAAGCTCATTTCCATTTCCTGTCTGGTCACGCTCCTGTTTTGAGCTGCCCCCGGACAAAGTGTGTAAGTGTGTGTGTGTCTCTTTGATTTATTATTCGGTTCATTCATAAATAAAACTACCAGCTACTGCTATATAATACTATAATGCTTTTACTCTTCTCGCGCCCCTTAACCTCTCAAACTGTCTCGAACTGATTCGGACTGTGTCGTGTCATCTGCGAGTTGAACTCATTTTCATACTTATCATTAGCCTCATCAGCAGATACGATGTTGTTGTTGCTCATGTTTGCTGCCTCAGTCAAGTTGCTGCACTTCCGTCTGGAACATCATTATTATCATTCATGATTTCTGTGGCCGCCAACGCTCGCTCATCAACCAATCGTCTGCTCGACTTCTGTTTCCTCCGATTTACTGCTGCTGCTTCTTCTTCTTCTTCTTACACTTCTCACTCCCTCTACTCACAAAATTATTACTTATGTCTGCACGCAATATTTGTTGGTTTTCGGGCTATCGGAGGCCTGACCTGACATGGCATGAAACCGTCCGTCATGCATAATGTGAGCATTCTATGGCCACATTTTGAATATTTGTTGGTCTGATAAATGACTTGATTGTTGACGGACACACACACACATACAGACACACACACACACACACACAGACACACAAAAATATTAAGACTTAAATTTACATAGCACAACATGCCGCGAGGTGTTTCGGAAACCAGCTCAGGAAATGATATCATTTAAATAAATATCGCATGTTATACTTTTGCTCGTTGTCTTATATATTTTTTGCTGCTTCTCTCTATATATAGAGCGATAACAATCGGATCGCATCGCATCGCGTTATTATGTAGATTTATTCGTTAGCCTTAAGGCCGCGCATTTGCAATTCGTGTCATTTTATGAGCATTCAATCAATTAAAATTTATTCAGCTCTTATTCACGAAATCAAATGAAATCTTCGCTGCGCTGGCACGAAAAGTTCTTGAGGCAGCTTCGAATAAAATAATTTCTTAATAAAGCGCAGAATCTTAATAGCTTTATTTAGTATGCAAAACGAAGCCAAGAAAAGAAAACATTTTAATAAGAATTTTTCAAGAAATTAGAACTAAAAATATTAATTGAATATTCTTTTCCATATTTCCTTTTTAAATATTTTCTACACAGAACAGAAAAAAGTGCTAAGATCAAGAATAAAATCTTGAACCAAGCAGGTTTATTTTTAAACCAAGATCAAAATTCTACAAAAAATCTAAATTGCTCAATCTTAAATATGAAAATTTTAAAATTGAACTAAGAAGGCAACTCTGCTTACTGAGCTAACAACAACAACTCCAGAAATAAGATTCAAATTTGTAAGGAATGGAACTCCAACTATTTAAGAAACAGTAACAAAACTTTTTGTTTTCTTTTTAAGAGAGAGAGAGAGAGAGATCTTAAATGGAGATTTGCAAGCTTCTTCAATTTAGAATAAAAAACATTCTTGAAGCAAAATTTTGATCTAAAAATATGATGTGTTTAATCTTAAAACGCAAATTTAGCATAAAAATCTACATTTAAGATTTCTTTAACCTAAAAATCTTATTTCAACTTCTCTGTTTTAAAATCAAAAACATTTTGAATCAAGTTTGCGATCTACTTTTCAATCTAAAGTAATAAATTTGCAATATTAAAATATTTGCTCGCAATTTTTTGTACTTTCTCCGTATCAATCAGCCGTTTGTTAATTACAAAATTGAAACAGATAAAAGAGATATGAATTGTATTGAAGGCCTTTTGCTAATTATGCAGCTGGAGTTGGAGAGCTGAAGAAACCGCTTTGTAACTACCCGAATTGAAAAGGCGAATCATTAATAACTAACCGTAAAACTGTTATAATCACGTCAAAAGGTGTTGGCTTCGGCCCAGCCTCATGCAAAAGGTGTCAAAAGTTGCCTCCTCACCTCTTCCACAGTGCCCCTTGCTCTATAGATCGGCTCTCTAACGCAGACATCTAACAAATTGCTAGCGCTGTAAGCACGTGGATAATTGATGAGCGCCTCTGTGGCTGCCACTGCACCCAGGCAACATTGTGTGGCAACAACAGCAACAACAGCAGCAGCCGCAGCTTCAGTTGTGTTACACACACCTCTTCCATTGGCATTTAGCATAATTTCAAGTGCTCGAGTGCTGCTTTGTGCCTTGGCTCTATACCATAATTATGCCATTTGTATAGGCCTCACACTGACGGCAAACTTCAAACTAATTTGAATATAATTTCATAGAATATTACTGCTCTCCCCCCGTTGCCCTATCCATTCCCTGACTGTATTATTTATTGCTTAATCCTTGACGTTTGAGTCGAGAACTCGTGCCGTGCTCTCTTTCTCTCTCTGTCTCTTTCGTTGCTTATGCAAATTCTTTTTTAATAACTCTGGCGCACTCTTCGAACCCAGAAATGATTTGGGATTCCCCTTTACTCCTCTCCCCTTGGTCTCTCACTCTTTTGTGACTCGCTTGCCGCTGATTGCAGTCTGAGGAGTCTTGGATTCTCAAAGCTATTGTCTGATTGTCTTGCTCTGGCTGTCAGACATGAGGCTGACGCCTTTTGCTTCGTCGCTTTTATGATTTGATTATTATTAAAAATGATAAATGAAGATGAGCCCCCACGTCTCTGGAGAGTGCAGTAGCAATTTGGCATCATCAGAGCTCAAGCTGAAGCTGAAGCTTTGAGCTCTGACTGATAGGTTTCTTTAGCTACCTGAAACCGATTCTCAGTTGCGTGATGTGTAACGGATATTGTTGAATAGCTATTCTAAATGGCAAGATGTAAAGCCATAAAAAGTAGCACAAGTTAAGTTACCTAAAGAGAACGTTTAGTTCAAGCTTTATAGTCAGTTACAGCAATAAAAGAATGTAATTTAAATGCTGCTACAAAATAAAACTAATTCTACAAAGCGATCCTCAAGTAAATGATTTATATGATAAAATATTATAATAAACTCTTTAAAAATACTAAATACAAATAATTCTTTTAGTTTGAAATGCACTAGGTAAATGTTTTCATAATTTTAATTCTAAAATATGGTATATTTTGTTCCTTGTGGTATATTGTGAATATACCAAATATAGCCTGTGGTATAGTTTAGTATTTTTGTGGTCTATTAACTCGGTATATTTTAAGAATACCACCACTTCTTATATCCTTGGACATATTTTATTATTTTTGTGGTATATTAATACTGTAAATTTATAGAATTATACCACACTGCATACCCTTTGGTATATTTTAGTATTTTCAAAATACATTAATTTAGTATATCTCAAGAATAAAGAATACTTAGAATGTAGTACCATATCTATATACCAAATATAGCCTTTGGTATATTTTAGTATTTTTTGGTATATTCCTTTGGTATATTTTAAAAATTATGAATCTTTTGAATGTAGTACAGTACCATATCTATATACCTAATATAGCCTTTGGTATATTTTAGTATATTCATTTGGCATATTTTAAGAATAATGAATCTTTTGAATGTAGTACTCTATTATTATAACAAATATAGCCTTTAGAATACATTTTAGTATTTTTGTGGTATATTAATTTCAGTATATTTTGGTATTTCTGAGGTATATTCATTTGGTATATTTTTATAATAATACCGCATTGTTTTGCTTTTATTCTCACAGTCGATCACACTCGATTTTTTTATTTGTTGTTTTCAAATATTAACATTAAAAACAAACTTGCCTCAAGCAATAAACGTGAGCAAACACTATAAATATTAATTGTCACTTGACTCCGCTTGGTAGTTAGACAGTACTTAACTTTATGGCCAGTTAACTGAAACTCCCACACATAAAAATATAAAAAAAACCCGTTTGCAAATTATTTGCCAAAAAAAAAGCAAAGCAAGTTTCCCATGAGGCAGAAGTTCCCAGGCCCTGTGCCTAAGCATGCATAATTTTAATTTATTTGTAGCATAACAACAGCAAACAGCAAAAGCAACTAATAAAAGTAAAAAGCAAAGGCAAAACGTTGGGCCACAGAGAGGAAGGAATATTTATGGAAATACCTTCGGGGCGGAGCTCCCGAATTGCGAAAACGTTGATCAAATTTTGCCAGATAAGCGAGACGCAGCGCAGACGCAACTAAGAAAGGAGTCGAGGGGCAAGCAAGCAAGCAAGCAAAAAAAAACTGATGCTGATGGTTATGAGCAAAACGCTGGCATGCATATGAGCTGGAGTTGGAGTCGGGAGTTGAGGCTGTGGCTGTGGCGTTGGCATCATCAGCGGCTGCCTTACAACGTCATCAGTTTTCGAAGGCGTTGCCAAAGAGCAACCGCAACCGCAGAGGCGACTGTGGGAACTCATGTTGCATGCTGCACACATACAACACTCTCTAGCTCTCTCTTTCTCTCTAGGTCTCTCGGTCTCTCTTTTGCCATATCGTGCCGCTGAAATCTGCATTTTGCTGCTGCCTCGTTTTGCATTTGCTTTCGTTGCCTTCAGATTGGCTGTCCGTAATCTTGGCTTGAACTTGTCTGTTCTGCTCTGAGGTGCACTTGATGAATGCTGCAACTTGACGGTCGGTAGTCGTGCTTTGGTTATAAAAATTGAAGCCGCCATTAAATTCTGACAGTTGTCAGGCTTCAAGCTCAGCCTCAGCCTCAACTTAAGTAGTTGAGTTCTCCTCTGCCTCAGTGCCTGCTTAATGGCTGCTCTGTGAACTTCTTGCAACGAGGCAATTTGCAACTTGAACTGAGCTGGTAATAGTTGCTAGTCTAATGACTGCAGCGCTTTATGGCCAGTTGATGATTATGCTTTTTAAGCTAACTATAAACATCCAATTAGAAGCTAGAAAATAAAAAACCAAAAAACTGCTCAGCTTATCACCTGCACTGACTGATCAATCATTTGGCTTTAAAATTAGCCACGCAGTAGGCTATAAAGTCAATAAACCTGGCGCCCAACACTTGGCAAAAGTCTTTTGGCAATGTGTTGAAAAGTAATAAAAATGTTGGCACAATTTTATAACCGCAAAGCGAGAAAGAGTTGAGTTGAGTTGAGAAAGAAGAGGGGAACCTAAATGTTGACGACGGCGTCATGTGGTCAAGCTGTGAGGAAAGAGAAGAAGACAGAGAGAGGATTCTCTATAGCTTTAGCTTCTTGGGGGCGCCGTCTACAAAATGCTGAAGGTCAATCGGGCGCAGCTAAATGCTGTCAGGAATATTTCGAGCCCTTCTTTCATCACAGGGCTTTTGCCGACACACAAGCGGCTCCCGAAATGAAATGTTCTTGTGTATTATGAATTCGAAATTAATACCAAGAACTGTCCAAGCAATCGCCACTGAATTTTTGCCCTGAACCAAACGCACACAAAATCGAATCGCTCCCATTAATCTTTTGCTGTAGGTAAGAGGCAAATTGTTTTTGTGTTTTCGAGGGACTCCAAAAATATCCTTGATGAGAAGAAACTCAATTTGCGAGCTAACTGTAAAGCTGCTGCCTTCTTCTAACTTTGACTCTAACGCCTTTCGGAGTTAATTGTGTTCCCAGGAAACCAGCTCAGCTTCAGCTAATTTGCCTACGCGAAACCTTTCTTGACTTGACTTTCGGCTTCGTTCCCGCAAAAGTCAATTAATTTTTGCGTATACATGCTGATAATTTCAGCAAATTTTCAGACAACATATCCGCTTTGTTGAAAGCAACCCCGAAAAAGCTCAAGTTTTTGGATAATGGCGCTGCAATTTTCATACACATATGACAAGCAACAACATGGGCAATTTGAATGCCCTCTTTTGCTGTGGCTTAAATTATGATTAAGTATGATCATCTGGCGCAGCATTGTATACACACATACATGGCATAATAATAAAAAGCGGAAATGCTAATGATAGGGTTGAGGTCTCCGAAAAAAAACCAAAATATATAATAAAACATATCCTGGGCATCCTTGCTCACGTAGAGAGGCGCAACAAATTTATAGTTCTTATTTCGCGTTGTCTCTGCAGAACGTTTCTCTTTCAAATTATTATTTATGCATATAATTTCGCAGCAGCTGCCTTTTCTGTGGAAACTGCCGACGACCTTTTGGTGCTTTGTGCTGGATTTTTATGGGACGTAGGCAAATTTTCTTAAAATGAAATATCACGTCTCAACTTTATTATTGCTAATTGGTTCGACTCGTCTGCGAAGCTCACAAAAATATTAAATTGAGGCACATAACACATTGAAGGCGTCCCATGCCGCGTATGAGTTATGTTTGCAGTTACCTGGAAATGATTGCGAGAAGAGAGAGAGAGAACGAATGAGAGAGAGAGAGGGTGAGAGAGAGGAAGACCACCACAAGTCATAAGCGCCATGGCTTTTGTGGTAAATCCTTAATTCGTATAAACAAAACGTAGCACAGATTTACCATTTTTTATGGTAAACACTCGAGACTGCAACCTGCAACATGCGGCATGCGGCATGCTTCATGCGGCATGGCGACTACATGACCAATGACCATTGCCCAGCAACAACCACTGCCAGATTTAACTGCCCAAACGTGACGATGCGTTGCCATTGCCATTGCCATCAGCAACAGCAACAGCAGCAGCAACCACAGCATCGACAGCAGCAACATCAACATTGCACAAATGCATTTAATATCGCATCGCATCATCAGCTGCACCATTTCATTAGCAAATGGGCGGACTTACGTGGCCCGAAACTGAACTTTATTCCTACCCTAAAGACCATGTTAAATGCATAAATCTGCTTAGACCTGCGCTTTACAAAGCAACTGCATTAATTAACATTTATTTATGACCGCACGTCAGACTTTTTTCGACAATTGCATAAAAGTAAAGACAATAACTGACTTTTAAATTGCTGGAGAACAGAATCTAATGAAATTAAAAATTAATTATTTTAACGAATTAATTTCAAGTGCTCAACTTTAGTCAAATGGTCTTCGAAGTGCATTTCAACCCGCTAAAAATAACTAAACTACAATAACTAAAGTAGACTATTGTGTAGAAAGAATAAACAATGATTATAAAGATGATCACTAAATCAATCCTCATGGATTTCTAAAACATAACAAAAGCTATTTCTAAAACATAACAAAAGCTAAATACAAATTGTATTTAAGTACAAAAAAAAGTTTTCCGAACTATAAGTTCCATGACTTTTTCAAGCTTAAAATACAATGTAATTCTCTTATTAATAGTTCATTTTTAAAAGCGAATAGTAAAGTTTGTAGAAGTTGCTTTAACTTTTTAATACAAAAATGAAGCAAGTAAAATTATACTTTCCTTAACACAAGTCATGACAAATTGTATTTAAGAAGTTTTATAGAAATAACTACTGTTTTTGCCAATTTTTTGTAACTAATAGTTCCATGAATTTTTCAAGTTTAAATCAGATTTCTCTTAATAAAATCGTCACAATATATATACATACATTTTAAAAGCAAATTGTTAATGAATTCAAAGTAAACCGCTTCAGTTGATTTACTTTTCCTTATGAATTCAAAAATCAAATTAGAAATATTTAAAAATGATGCAAGCAACCTAACAAACAATTATATGTTCTCTATTATAAGTTGTGGATCATCAAATTTGAAGTTTTCTTAAGAATATATTTGAACAAAGTGGCTAATTTTAAAAGAGAGTTGCAAAATAATCAAAACGAAACATTTTAATTTGATTCTATGCTCATTTTTATATAAGTAAAAGACTAGCAAAGTTCATTATCAAAAAATTCATTAAAAACTTATGCAAATATCCAAAGTGAAAATGCTACTTTGTCTATTTGCTGTTATGACTCGTAAGTTTGCCACATGTTGCAAGCAGGCGGTAGTCGTTGGCAACTGGTTGTCTAACTGTGTATTTGACGTGTCCAATTTGTGTTTTATTAGCCGCAGTTTTGTGGCCAAAACTAAACAACGTGTAAATAAATTTGTGCCACAATTGGCCCACATAAACGCCACCAACAACAGCAACTGCAACAAGAGCGACAGCATATAATTGACGATGTGGCAGAGTCAAAGATGTGGCACACAGCATGTGGAGAGTGGCCATATGCAACACATAATGCTGAGCAAGAGCCACAGAGTCATGTGGCAAGGTGCATATTATTAAGCCAAAGGATTTATGACACTTGAACGCGGGCAACAGCAACAGCAACAACAAGAGCGAATTGAATGCATGAATGGGAAAATGAGGCGCAACTAAAAACAGCAACAGCAACAAGAGGTGGACCTGTGTGTTGCATGCCTCCTTCCTTGAGGAGGCGCAGCTCGAGTCTCGAGAGTCTCGCGAGTCATGGGAACTTTTTTTTGCTTCGTCGTTTCGTTCGTACGTTTCATTTAATTTGCATGGATCGTGCGGACGTCGTACGCTGAGACTGACGACTTTGAATTGCTTTGCTTTTGCTGGGCGAAGCAAGAATGGAAGAGGGAGAAGCGAGTGTACACGAGAGTACAGAGAGAGAGGACGAGCGCGATCGCGAGTCATCATCATAATCAACTGGCATGGCGGCTGCTTCAGCTTCAGCTTCAGCTTCGACTTCAGCTTCAGCTTCGACTTTGGCTGCCGTTGCTTTACGCTTTGAAAGCCTATCATTATGATTATGACGAATATTACTTTTGTATATAACTTTTACGCTGCTGCTGCCAAAGAAAAATCGGTGTAGCACCAACAACAGCAACAACAACAGCATGTTGCTGTTGCAGATTCTTTTGCATGTTGCTGTGATTGGTTTTAATTCAGAGTCGAGACTCAAACTCAACTCGATCTGCCTAACAGAAGCCTGGACGCGTATTAACGTGGCTCGCTGTTGTTGCTGTTGCTGTTGTTGTGGCTGCTGCGACCTCTGCCTCTCAATGGAGGGCGTGTTGTGGCCAGCAACAACAACCGATGCATATCTGAAATTAGTTTTGCAAAACCCTTTTTGTGCCTGGCTGCGATCTTTGCTCTTCTGCTTTGCACTAATTAGCCAAAAGATGCTCTTCAATCGAAGGTCTACCCTTCCCCCTCCCTCTTCATCTCTCTCAACTCTGTCTGCACTTAAGTTTTATTCAATGCAATAAACACAACAACTACGACAACAACGACAACAATAAACGCAAATAACTTCATAAAGTTGTAATTGTTATTTAACACTCCATTCAAGACGTCGTCGTCGTTGTTGTTCACTCCGCCGTCGCTAGATGTCGCTGCTGTTGCCGCTGGTTGCTGTTGCTGCCGGCAATTTCTGTCACGAGATCGCATGGCGCTCTCGTGTTTCTCTTGTTGCTCTGCCTGATGAATCATGAGTGTCTGCATGTTGTTGTTGCTCTTGTTGCTGTTTGTTGTCTGCGGCATAAAGAGTTATTAACTGATTTTTGCACCTGAATGGCATTGCAGACAAATGGCCAGACAATTTGAACCATTAAGCTGCTGCCGTCTTGTTAGGCAACTCTTTTTGCTTTGCCAACTCTCAAAAGAGTTGCTTCTTATCGCATTGAAATGTTATATTTGACTAGACTGAGCGGAAAATTTTAATATTTACTTTTAACACAACTCCCACATTAAACAACAATATAAAATTGTTGTAAAAAATGCAGCCTATTAAAAAAATAACTGTTAGTTTTACATATAATAAAATTAATGAATGAGGCTGAACTTGTTGTAAAAAGAGCAGCCTATTGAAAGAGTTAACTGTTAGATTTATATCTAATGAAACTAATTGCAATACGCAATAATATTTAGTGAGATAATGATTTACTATTGAATTGTCATTTACATTCTTTTTGATTTTTAAGTGTATTGTGCTCTATACAACCACTTTTGTTCCCTTCAATTATTTGTTTATAAATATGTTTACCTTTCAATAATTATATTTAGAAGACTACCTTATTATTATATGATCGACTATGTTCATATTCTAAGAACAAAAGATAAGGTTAACGACGATATTGACTTTAAATATGAAATAGCATATTCTCAGAAGAAAGTTTTAGGTAATTTTGTTTTGAGAACATACCCTCCAAGTAGAAAATATCATTCTTATGTTACCTTTAAATTACTGCAACTAAATAGAAAACCTCAATTAGATCTACGTAGAATTTTCATTTCATCCCTACATATTTTGCTCCTCTTTTACATCCTAACATTTTCTAATTGGAAAGCCAAAAAAGATCTTTGCAGATTGATCTGCTAGCGGAAAAACAACCCTTAAAATCTCACTTCTTAGTTAACACTACCCAACGCTAGGTGGCTGTTGAAGGCTAAGAGAAAAAAAAATCTTCAAATTTACCATATAAATAATTTTGCAATACAATCAATAAAAAATTTTTGATGAATACATAATATCGCAATAAAATAAATAAATAAGTTTCAACAATACAAAATTTTGCAGTGCAATAAATAAATAATTTTCAAAGGATACATAATTCTCTATTTCGAATTTTAATTTTTTTAATGGTTTCATCTCAATTCTTAAATGCAATAAATAGTTAATTTATTTTTAAAGAATAGATAATTATCAAATTCAAAATGTATTGAATATTTTTATGTTAATTTCTTAAAAATAAGAATATGAAATAAATACTCTTTTCCAATTCAAATTATAGAATATTTTTATCAATAATTCAATAAGTAATTTCTTAAAAAATAAATAACTTTCAAAATTATTAATTGATATTTTTTCTAATTAAAATTATTGAATCTTTTCATTTTCATTTTTAAAGAATAAATAATTTTTCAATTTAATATTTATATTCTTTCCAATTTATTCTTTTCCAATTCAAATTACTGAATATTTTCATTTTAATTTTTTAATGCAATAATTGAATAAGTTATCTTAATTTTTTAATGAATAAATCATTTTTTAATTTAACGTTTACTTAATCTTTTCACCCTCAGTTGGTGCTGAACATCAGAAATGAATTTGTCATATAGAGCACTAACTGTAACTTAATTCCTAGCTAATAAAAAAAGAACGTAAAGAAACTATTAACCAGCCCTTTGTTGTAAAAGCAGTCTAAGAACAGAGACCAGAGAGCAGAGAGCTAAACCTCTTTCCACTGTGGGCAATGCTCAAAAAGCACAACTAATTACAATTGACAGGCAATTGTGTCAGACTGTGGCAAGCACATTCACTCACTCACTCACTCACTCACTCACTCACACATTCAGTCATTGAGTTGGCTAAGTTGGTTGGTTGCAAGTTGCCGTCTTTGTACCGAGTGCAATTAGTTAAGCCAAAAGAGCAAAGAGAAGCCAAAAAGGAGCAGCAAGAGAAGAAAAAAAGGAGGCGATATGTGCACTATAATTAAGCATTTGCTAATTACACGACAGACGTAATGTGCGCCTAGCTGCCACATAAATTGCCACCTCCAACTGCTGCAACGTGTTGTTGCAACCCTGGCAATGACAAACTTGCCGCTGAGCCAAGCACATGCAGCACATTCTAGCCGAGGCTAATTGAGCGACCAACTGTTGAGAACTTCATTTCGATGGCGCAGCGGGAGGCCGCAAACTTGTAGATTTCTCTGCTGATTTATAGCGAAATTTGCATATGCAACATTGCTAAGCATTACTTATGCACAGCGATGCCGATTGCAATTGCAATTGCCAATTCCCCCCCTTCCATTCCCATATCGATTGGTGTCTTGCGCCGCAAGTTCGTTGCCTGAGTCTTTCGTTTTATTTCGCAGACGTTCTGGCCTGTTTGAGCGCCTAAGTGGTCGACGCCGACGACGCCGGCGGCTCAGCATTACAAGTTATTTTTGCTAGGAAAATGCGTTAATTGAACTTTCGAGACAAACTGTAATGCTGCGTGCTGCGACTGCGACTGCAACGTCGACTGCGACGTCAGCAGCGACTGAACAGTCGAGTCTCAATTACAGCCGCATGCAGCGTGTTGCAGTTATGAAACGCAGCAACGCGATACGTTGCGATCCAATGCGATCCAAAGCGATGCGACGTCAGCGGCACAAAATATTTGCGTATCTTTTGTTGTTTTTTCGGTCTGTTGTGCAACTAATTAGTGCACACTGCACCTGTTTGATGTTTTCCATACTCTAACAACTGGGTCACATTCATTTTGCTTGCTTTTTGCTACGCAAAAATGATTTTAATACATTTATATTGTAAATAATTCAATTATAAATATAAATTGTTTCATTATATGGAACATACTCAAATAGTAAGTCTGGTAATAAAAATAATCAGCTTTCATTTTCGGTAAAAAGATTTTTAATAATAACTAAAACTTTCAAAAATATGTTTTAAATGGTGATGATTAGAAATAACAAATTTTCTATAATACCTAAAAATTTTAAAAAATATGTTTAAAAAGTAAATTATAGGAACAAATTCAAAGGAGTTAAAAGTGGATTAGTCTAGCTTTGATTAACTAAGCTATAAAATGCCTTGAGTGCAACATAGTTCATGCTTATTGTACATCATATCATATAAGCCAATAAAACTAACTGATTAAACTTGTAATTCTTACAAAACATTTCATAAACATGTCCAACAATCTTCGAAATATAAAACATACTAAAAAAACTTATCCAACAATCATTGAAATCTAAAACATATTACATAAAAGTAAATTGTAGAATTTTTTAAAAAGATGGTTAATTTTAATAGTAACTCTGATGACTCGGAACTCTGCTCAAACTTTGATTCAAAAATCATAAAAATTACTTTCAAAATTATTCAATAAAATTTAAGAAACTAAGTAAAAGATATGATGCTAAGGTAAATACTAAATAATTACCATAAATTGAACTCTAAAACATATCGATGGAAATGTTCAATTTAAGTAATTGTCATTTTGATATCTACATTAGATTTAAGACCTTTGAAAATAAAATGTATAAAAAATATGTTCAAATGTTCACAGGCAATACAAGATATGATCTAATTTTAAAAAAAATTTAATATTTCTTATTCAAATATTTAATAAAATTTATAAGTTTTATACTAAAGTTTTATACTGGCTGCATTTCGTAGTGTAATAAATTTTCGGCTATGCAAATTATAAATTACATATTACTACCCAGAGAATGTATTTTGCATGCGATGCGATGCCAATGCTGATAAATATTTTTGTGTTGTTGCTGCTGCTGTTGGCTGTTGTTGTTGCTGTAGCAATTTGCAGTTGGAGCGCACAGTGTGTAATATAATTTTTACCTTTTGCTGGCATTTTTCTACAATTAATTATATGTTAATCGCACTGCATGCTAATTACCCCCCGTCGCCTGTAAGTTCCTACCTCTCGTTGTTGCTGTTGTTGTTGTAAATATCTTTTATATTATTTGTGCAGTTGTTGTTGTTGTTGTAACCCTGACTGCAAATATGCGTGCAAAAACAACAAACAGCATGAGCTGTGCATTCAATTGAAAAATTACAACTTTTGCTTTGCCTTTGCCTTTGGCTTATTTGCGTACATTTCGTGTTTGCTGCTTTTGCTGTTGTTGTTGTTGTTTCTTCACGTTGTTGTTGCTGCTCCTTGCAACCATTTTTCATCAGCCAAAAGCTTCGTTAACTGCTATTTCAATGCGTCTAATTACTAATATCGAACTATTTTTTGTGTTTTTATTGCATCGCAATGTTTTGTGTGGTAATTATAATATGAGCCAAACAACAAAAATAGTAAATATAAATAACAATTACATTAACGAGAAACAATTGCTGAAACTCGCAAATTACACACGAAAAAAGTTGCAAAGTTGTATATTATTATATTTTGATTATAGGAAGTGCTGAAAGCTATCGAATTTAAGCTTGAAATGATTGTCAAATGTCAAGTAGAGAAAATTAGAAGGAATTACTTAAAATGTCAGATTCGAATATGTAAAATTCTCTCAAATTAAAATATAATGAAGCAAAAGTTGTAGATATTCTCTAAAAATATTTATTAGAAAATTTGGGATCAACTTATTTTATATATTCAAGCTATAACAATTCTTAATGGTTCCTTGTTTAGCGACTTTCAAGTATGCAAACGAGCTGCATCTATATTTATTTTATAGTTGGAATGCAAACGAATGCGAAATAAAGTCATTTCCATAAAAGTGGCAACATTTTATAAAAGGCGACAGCAATGTCAACCAAAGCAGGCAAAACAAAGGCATACAAAAGTGCAATTGTTGTAAAAAATAATAAAAATCATGTAAGAAATCAACAATTAAGTGTGCTCAACTGTGAGATACCCGTTACCCATTTTCAATAAAACCACATTCTACAAATATACCAAATTAATATACCGAAAAAATACTAAAATATACCGAGGGATATATTTGGTATAGCAATATAGGACTACACTTAAAAAATAAACTACAGACCAAGAATATACCAATTCAATATACCGAAAAAATACTCACATATACCGGTGGATATAATTGTTATAGCAATATAGTACTACACTCGAAAATATACTACAATCTAAATATATATTAAATCAATATACCGAAAAAATACTAAAACATGCCGAGGGATATATTTAGTATATCATTATAGTACTACACTCAAAAAATATACTACAATATAAATATATACTAAATCAATATACTGAAAAAATACTAAAACATACCGAGGGCTATATTTAGTATATCGATATGTTACTACATTTATATATCAATAAAGTACTAAAATATACCGAATGCTATATTTGGTATATCGATAAAATACTAAAACATACCGAGCGATATATTTAGTATATCGATATGGTACTACATTTATATATCAATAAAATACTAAAATATACCGAATGCTATATTTGGTATATCGATATATACCAGATTGTCAGATCTACTTCTACCCTACCGGATCAAGTATGAAAAGCTAAAACAAGTCAACGAAGGTCATGTCAGGCCAGTTAACAATTTGCATGTTGTAGTTGCAATTGAAGTTCAACTGTTGCTGTTGCTGCTGATGGCGTGTCGATGACAATAACGATAACGATAACGATTATGGCAGCTGCCTGCGGTGGGTGCAGTGACATTTCTATCAAAGTCAACAATTTCAGTGTCAATTTGCTTTGTTAACCAACTCGAGCTCGAGCTCGAATTGGAAATAAACCAGGCCAGAAAACAATGCGATGATGGGCTGCGAAGCTGGAAGCAACGTAAAGAATGCAAAGAACGGGCCAAGAAGGGGGAAGAAAGGGGGATAGGAATAATCGTCTTGGCTGACAGCCAAGTTGTTGAGCCACTTTTGTTGTTGTTGTTATTGTAGTTGTTGTTGTTGCCTTTTTGGCTTTTGGGTTTTCGTTTTGACATTTGTGTCTTGTTGCCGCTTTGATTTGTGCAACTTTTGTTGCCGATTGCTTCGCATTATTATGAATGGCAACTCAAGGTAGAAAGAGACAGCGAGTGAGTGTGTGCGAAAGAGAGAGACAACTGAGAAATCATCATAACAAGCATGGACAACGCGATGGATTTGGGATCGGAGTCGATGTCGATCGTTTTGATCCTTGACTTTGATCTTTAGCTGCCACACGGTTGCCGGCAAAGTTGAAAGCAAGCATTTTTTCTGCTGTTTTGTTTTTTTTTGTTCAGCTTTTCTTCAGCTGCACGCATCAAACAGTAAAGCTAATTAAAGCTGCCGCATCAAGCTGCTATTTGCAACTGCGTCTTGCTGCATGCTGCAGCGCCTAGTAAAAATTTATGAAGTGCAACGAATTGGGGCGCGCGCTTTGCATTCGTAAATATGCAAAAGGCGGCACAGCGGGTGGGTAGGGTTGCAACTAGTAACTTGCAACGTGCAACGTGCAACAAGTGAGCCTCTTCATCGGGGAGGGGCTGCATTAAATTTATGACTCGCCCGTTGCGTGTTGCGAGTCTCGAGTGCGAAAAATGCAGCAAGTTTACAAGCGAAATTGAAAAATTGCAATTACAAACTTGCCACAAAGAGTATCGAGGGAAGCAGCTAGGCAAAAGGTTTAATGGAAATACAACAACTACAGTTAGCTACGAATTTTTTCATCGATCTTTTTCGTTTGTTGTGCTTGATGTGTGAATGCAAAGTGTAAAAATAATGAGGCGCATTTGCAAATTGAAATTACAAGCAAACGTAAATTGCAATAATTGTACTAATTGTTATTGCAATTATATTGCCGTAATTACCATGACTAATGTGGGGCAAAATGTTATGAATAATACGAATTTGCTAGACGAACAACTGCGACTGCAATCGCATTTGCAATATTTATGCCGAGAAGCCAGAGTTGAGCTTTGTATTCTTAAAGCAAATCGTTAGACTGTGGCAAAATGTGAGTGGAATTTATTCTAATTTCATTTCAATTTGCATATCACGAGGATTCGCTCCGAATAATACTCGACAGCGATGTTAAATTGATTTAATAGTAAAGCGATAGAAAATTATTCAAATTTGTGAAATACGAGTTTCGAAATTAATTTCAGAGAAATTGCGTTGAGTTCATTAGCATTTTATTACTAGTCGAAATAATAAAAATTTGTTTAATGAAAATTTGTTGTGAAATATTCGATACGAAATTAATTTCAAGATTGAATAGAGAAATTATTTTGAGTCAATCAGCATTTTTGTGTCATTTGTTTGATAATAATCCATTTCTACATAGAGAAAAAAAATCAAGACTGAAAAATCTTGATTAAACATTTACTTGATCTTAGAAGAAAACGATCTTGAAATAAGATTTTAATGTGAAAAAAACCTCAATAAAGATTTTTATGTTGAATATGCATTTTAAAATTAAAAACATCTTGTTTTATGTTTAAGATCTTGATTCAAAAATGTATAAAAATATATAGATACAATTAACGCAATATATATGTTTTTTTTTTTTTGTTTCATTTTCAACAATCTAAACTTGTCTTCTTGGTTCAATTTTGAGATATTTCCATTCTTGAAACAAAATTATAATCCTGAATTTCTAGATTTGTAGGTTTTCAATCTTAATTTAAGAATAAATTTCCTTGGTTCAATTTTGACTCAAACCTTACTTATTCAAGATTTTATTCATGATCTTAGCACTTTTTGTTTTATGTGTGCTAAATTAAATTTAAGACAATTCTTTAGGCAATGAATAAGTCGAATTTTTTAAGAAAGTTCTTTTACTCCTCATGATATTGAATATTTCCCTCAACATTAATTATCAGACAATCAATCAATTGCATTAAATATTTCCAATCTCTCTCCATAACAAAAAGAACTGCAACCTGTCAGCGTGAAATTGCACTTTCCTGCTCAAGACCTTGAAAAACACTTTCCCATGCAAATTTCGTCAATGATTTTGCATAAGATTGCCCTAAAGACTGCTAAGAACGCTGGGAAAGTGAAATTTGCCAAGGGGACCCAAAAAAACAATATCACTCTGAGGCAATCACCTGCAATCTGCAAAACTCAGGTAGAAGAAGGACGACTTTCGACTGTCGCTGAGCATTACATACACTCGACTGCTGCAGCCCAAAAGAAGAATAAGGACCTGAAACTCATTTCGCATTATCCTATTGATGAGCACTCATTATTATTATTTATTACTTTGAATATGCAGCAACATCCACCTCCAAAGTGCTTGCTGCACCTTGCTGCAAGGGACGTGGGAATGTAAACAAGTCGCTTGTCTTGCAGTTTTTCCTTTCTAAAAAGATTTTGCAGGCAAAATTTAAACGAAATTTAATTGTATTTTGGCCAAAGGCAGGCAATAAGAATGAACCAGGAAGAGAGCTACCCTTGCCTCCATATAAAAAGAAACTCCTCCAACTGTTTTGGGTCCTTTTGCTATTTCTTCTTGTTGTGCATTCACAACGAACGGATATTGAGCCAATAATTTGATTGTCTAGCGCTCAGTTGGGCAGTCGAATAATTGGGAAATTTCATTAAAAAAAAGAACGCAAAAATCGTACATCGACTTTGTCTGGCTTATTAAAATAGTAGTTGGTGAATTGACAGCTGCATCTGCTGATGAAAAAGGTTTTTCCAATTGAGTTCAGTGTGTGAAAAATATGTGAATTGAATGTTCGAAATATGCACATGGAAAACTGGATCAAAAACATAGTAAAACTATATTAATAAATGGATTCAATATAAAGTTTGAAGTCAATGGTATTTTTATGCTAATACTGTTTAGTATAATATATAATATACTAAAATAAACATATGTATATAGTATATGTATAAAGTTTATTACCAGTGGTATTTTAATACTAATACTATTTGGTATTAAATATACTATATAAATTAAATAAATAGGTTTCTTAACATTTTGGAGTACTCAGTATATTTTTTAGTATAAAAAAAATATATGTAGAATTTTGTATTTTCTCTATTTAATTTGAAAATTTTATGAACGGATTCAACTATATTAATTTTTTTCTTTCTATGATATGATATATACCATCTTTGACATTTTTAGATTCTCAGATTTTTTTTTTAAATATTTAATATGATACAAAAATTACAAAAGAAAAAAAATACATACAGATACTTAATATAGCAAGAACGAAATTCTGTATGTATTTTTTTTCTTTTGTAATTATTTTACCATATTAAATATTTAAAAAAAAAATCAAATTTTTTCTAAAATTTAACTACATTATTTTTTTTTCTTTCTACTCTTATAATTATACTTTTATTTAAAAAAAAATAATCCGATTAGTTTCTATTTTTTTTAAATTTTGTATATAAGATCTTCCTCTTTTTCCCCTTTAACGACCCTAAGCCAGACAACATATAATTATGCACTTAACACATATCTTGTCTAAGCATCTAAATTAAATTTTTGGTGTATAAAAAAGGCAAAAACAACAATAATTGCAACAACAGCCAAAGAGTGCGAAATAAAACGCGAAATATGAATTACAATGAATGTTTCTAATATTTGTTCAGGGCTCATTAATTTCGCTTGTTAACATTTGCAGTTAACAAAATTTCGTAGCGAAATTGCCAGACGCATTGCGATGTAAAATTATTTGAATAAAATGCCAATGAGCAGCTGAAAAATAAAAACATTTGCATGGCTTTCACTGCGAATACGAAATGAAAATGAAAAATGTAAAATGAAATGAAATGTAGATGGAAATGGAAATTTGTCGCAAATTACTTTCACTCGTCTCGAATTACAGAGACAGCAATCGGAAGTGGCGTTTTTGTTGTTGACAGAATCCTTTCACTCGATCTGCCCCCGCTCTTCACCCCTTCTCCAGCAACCCGCTGCTGCTGTTTGCAACTCCAATGTTTGCATGTCAAATTAAATTTCTATACAAATAGAGGCAGCTGCCTTCGACAGCGACCCGCAGCCAATGTAAAAGTGAAAGGCTGAGGAGGATATGAAACTATTTTGAAGGAATATATGTATTCCATATGACTCTGGACCGCCTTTAATGATGATAAATGCGACGCTCAAGTTCCGCCACATTTAGCGACAAAATATTTTCCAAAAATCAGCGTCTCACTTGAAAAATTCGAAGCGTGCAAGCGAGACAGCAATAGAGTGTAACCCTAACACGCCGATTGGGTTACACAACAACAACGATAAAGAGGGCGCAGGATGAAGGACGAAGGACGCATGCGCAGCACGCTCGACGCATCCTTTCGACAACGTGTCAAAGGTGCGTTGCGCACGCGCTGAGTTTTGATTTTGATTTTTTTGTCGATGTTCCTCTTCTTTTATTGTATTTTTTATTGACTCGCCCCTCTGTCTCTGCAGAATTTTTGGCTGCGTGATGCGCACAATGATATCGCAGCGAATAAAAAAAAATGTTAACTAGTAATACGAATATTCTATGCTACTTTGTAGTCCCATCAAACCGCACCCCTTTTGCCCACATCCACCTTAATACCTTGTATGTTGCCATTTTGCAACGATCCATTCTTCGATTCTCATTTTTTTGCTTATCACATTTTTTAAAAAGCAAAGTTTTTGATAAATGCAAAATAGGGTTGAAAATTTCTAGTGTATGTTCATAGGCCATGCCCACATTTTATAACTCCCTTTCCACCCCTTTTTGTGGCCTAGGCAGCTGCAAACCAAAATTCACATTTTGCTTTGCGCGCGACTTTTTACTTAAAAAAAAGTGCGCAGAAATGGGAAAACTAATTGTATGAAAAAATGTGTGGAAAAAACTCGAAAATCGGCTTAAGTGACATTTAACCTCTTGATGTTGTTTTTCTTTTTGTAACGTAACGTATTTTTATGGTTGCCTGCATAACATCGCGAATATTCTTGGGAAAAATGCCCTTTAAATTGTCAGGAAATTGCACCAAAAAAATAAAAGTAATAAAAAATGTTGCGGGTTGGGTTATTGCAAAGAAAGAGTTGTAATTGCACATGAGAACTAGAGTGAAAATCTATTTTCTTTTTACCCAAAAATTCCCAAAAGAGGCAACGATGAGAAAGTGTTTTATCAGGGATAAAATTTAACGGTTATTTTCAGTTTCCATGTTTGTAAATTAAAAATTGATCGAGAGTACAGCGTATTTCAGAGTCGACTATAATTCCAGAACTTTCTCACTCACTACAAATGAACTACCGTTGTAAGCGCACAAAAGCTCTCAGCTGTCAAAGAATAAAAGCTCAGCTTCGCTGTTCTTTTAATGACTATATTTGCTGTATGCTGCTTAACGCTTCTTCTTTTGGTTTTATATGATGATTAAGCGGTAGTCAAACTAATTGTATATAATCTGTATTTAATATATTCAATTTTATAATGAAAATGATCATGGGTTAACGCCTTCAACTTACCCCCTTTCACACTGCCTCCCTCTCCCACATGTGGGAGAGCAGGCCATAATTATCGCATATTTCCAGCCCATTTTCACTTCATTTTAAATCACAAAAACAAACGCAACGCAACGGTGAATTTAAATCGAAATATAGATTAAATTAAATATATGTATTTACTATAAATTTACGCAATTATTGCCGTATTTTCCTCTACTTTGGCATTTGCTTTATTTGCGACGTGCAATTACAAAACGCACGAAACGAACACACAAAACCGAACCGAGGCAAAAACAAAAACACAAACACACACACACTCGCGTCACGAGCCGCTGCACCTGCGCATGCAAAACGCGTAAATAAGGCAGAAACGGAGACGAAGACGAGGAAAGACCGACTGAAGGTGCCTGGCACGAAATTTATGCAAACGAGCAGCGAAGTGTAGAAAGGCGTGTATTAAGTGAGAGAAGGAGACGGAGAGCGCAAAAACTTTGCAGACTGACGCCAACGCATCGCAAAATTAAATGCGCTAATTGTGCTGCGACGAAGTGGGGGAGCCAAAGAACGAAGAAGAAGAGTGAGTGATGGCGTATGCAAAAGCCTAAACTCATTCACGATTGCGTGTTGAGAGCACATTAAACAGAGCGCACAGAGAGTGATCCAGAGAGAGGGTCCCGCTATTTAAATGAGCTTTAAGCTTCGAAGTACTTGTGTTATGCTTGGCCTAACGACTTGGACATGCATTGGGCGGTCTGTGTCTCTGTATGTGTGTGTGTGTGTGTGTGTTTTGTTTTCGTTGCTACTGCTTTGTGTGCGCGCGACAAAAGAAGAAGATCAATGTGCATGCAATAAATTGTACTTACAAAAGAATAGCACAACAACAATAATAATCACTGTGCATTGCGTAGCCATATAGCGCTCCCTCTCTCTCTTTCTTATTCTTCTCTTACAATGTTACAGTTATGCCCGTTACGCAGCGGGTGCATTGCAACTGTTCCAAACTGTCTGACTCGGTGACTGACTGACTGTCTGTGAAAGAGCGAGACAAAAGCCAGAAATTGCACTTGGTTTGCATTGTCCTTACGCAAGCTGCTGTTCCCACGCTACGACGAAGAAGGGAGAACAAACACCTACTTTGATTTCTATGGATTTACACCTGGACAACGGAGAGAGGACACATTTTGATGTTGCAGGTTGGCCTTTTGATGTGCATCCTTCGATTCTCAATTCACTTCGACTGCTCCCGGTACTTAATTAAAACCCAGAACTGACATCAGATTTATGGCCCCTGCCAAGGCTGCTGCAATCTTTTTGGGTGGCACTTCCTCGTAATTGTTGCCACTTTGCTCACGAAAAATTCTATTTATATTCCTACTTCTATTCTTCTCCTCGACTCCCTCATCTGCACCTCTGTCAAACGGTAGAACATCTAATAATTTCATCGTCCTTATTACAATGCAATTCGTTTGCAGTTTTTTATGCTCGTGTTTTGTATCTTAGTGGCTTAGTGCCAAATGCGAAGCATTATCTTCCTATGTACCTTGCTTTATCCCTGCGCGGCGCGTTCTTAGAAGTTATCGATCTCAGGTTGCGCAACAGGCTCTGTTTTTGGATTTCAAGCCAGCGAACCGAGAAATTGGTCAGAAATACCGCAAATTTACTAACGAAACGATTTCGATTAAAAAACCAAGAAAAGATCGAAAGAATAGAGAGAGAGAGAGATGGATTAGTATAAGATAGATAAATATGGGACATATTTTGAAGATATCGGGTATTTAAAAAGATTATGGAATAGGACAATATTGTGGTAAAGATCAAAAAGATTGAAACCCTGTCAATATTGCAAATATTACTGAATTTGAGTGAATGAGCTATACTACACTATACTATATTATTATACTATACTATACTATATACTATACTATATATTGTACTATACTATACTATACTATACTATACTATACTATACTATACTATACTATACTATACTATACTATACTATACTATACTATACTATACTATACTATACTAAATAGTAATGTATAGTACTACTTTTTCTCGTGTATTTAAATTTTATTTAACTTTCTTCACCTTGGGCCTTAACTTATGCTTATCATTAACATAATATTGTTAATAAAAACTTCATAAAAATAAATATTCTAGAAAATAATCACAGTTCTAAGATTTTCTCACAGTTTCATTTCTATACTTGATTTTCTTTCTAAAATATTTTTCTTTTTCATTTAAATTCTATATATAAAATATTATTATATTTAATATGTTGAATGATTTTTAATTTCAAAATTTCTTTCCAATCTTCACAGCTTTTCTTTCCCCTTTTCCACACCTTTCTCAAGTTCTCTTCTTTGCTTACTTTACACAATGCATCTGAAAATTATTTCCATTTGAACTTCTATACTCGATTATAATTTCTATAAATATTTATTTCACTTTAATTCTAAATATAAAATAAAATTTTTATGATTCAATTTCTATACTCGATTTCTAAAATTATTTACTTCTTTTAAATTTTCTTTTTAAAATAGAATTTTAAGACTTCCAATCTTCACACCTTTTCTTACCCTCTTCCACACCTTTCTCAAATTCTTTTCTTTGCTTACTCTACACAATGCATATGAAAATTATTTCCATATGAACTGTTGCTTAAGCATTTTTCCCTCATTATGGGGGGTTATGCACTCGTTATGTCAGGCTTCAACGCCTTGCCATGAAAATACTTTTCAGCTTTACAGTTTTCCCAGCTAAACGGGACTCGGAACACGGGCCACATGCGGAGCCACTTTGAGCCACTTGAGCCAATGAAATGCTACCTTGACCTGGTTGATTTTTGAAGAGCTCTTTTTTGTTATCAGCATATTGCGTTGAGTTTGCGCATGGAGATTGTGTTGCCCCCTTTTTCACCCCCGGGGGAAATATTAAAATGAAATCCACACAGCGAGTGAATGCGTTTTTTTATTATGTAAATCAACCCCTTTTTTTATGTAAGCTAACGACACACAGGGGAGGCGTTTTTTTATGAGCAGCTTATTCAAATGGCCGACGAATCAGTCGTAAAAAAAGGGTTGCTGTGATTTTCCATATGACTTTTTGTTGTTGTTGTTGGGGTATTCATAATGTTGAGGCTTATGTAAATGTGGATGACAACCCTTTGAGTGGGTTATCGCTGATTGGTTCGTTGCATAATCTATTCAAATATGAAGCCCACTAACAAAATGGCGTATTTACAACTCAATCTCTTTCTCTTGCAGTTGGCAACTTTAAATTCGAGACGCTGTTGAAGAGTCAACAGAATGTGGCTAAAAGCGAAGCGTTAACGAGCTGTGAACAGAATGAGGAGTCACAGGATAACGAGGATGTTGACACAAATATGCGCGACGTCAGCGCAAATCACAGACACAGCGACAAGGACAATGGCAACTCCTTGCTGCAGTCAAGTGATGAATTTGTCGAACAGCAACAACAACAACAACAACTGCAACTTGGCAGCAACTGTGCAACGTTGCTGTCGCCTTTCAACTTGAAAACAGAACCCGAACTTTTGCAGCGGGAGGCAGAAGAAGATGAGCAGGAGGAACAGGATGAGGAGGAGAATGAACAGGAGCAAAAGGAAACACAGCAACAGGAGCTGACACTCTTTGAGCACTTCAGCAATGCCAGTGCCAAGGATGTGCGCGATTTGGAGCACTGCTTAAAGCTGCAGGACCAAAACGGTGAGCTCAATTTAAACTTCATATTGAGTAGAAATAAGAGCGAGTGCACTTAAGCAGATTTTGTATGGGTCTTTGATTTGTCTTCATCAAGTGCTTACTATAAAGCACTTCTAGATCTAGTCAAAGTAAATGAAAAGATAATCGGAAATATATGAAACGTTTTGTCGGATATCATATTAGACATGTGTACATCATTTCATTCCTACATCACATACAAGAAATATATTAAAATTTCTTATAGAAATTTTGTATAGAAAAGTATAATTTATTTCTTAAAAATACACATCAAATACTTATTTGATATACAGCTGTAAACGTTAAAATAGCAGTGTGACAGAAAAAACCTAAAACAATTTTTTGCATATTCTTTTTTGATAGTTGATCGCTTGGAGATAAGAAACAAGACTGTTAGATTTGTTGTACTTCTGTATGTGATAGGAAATCTTCTTTTAAAAGTTATCTTTATAAAATGATACCTTATAGAAGAATGAAATCAGAGATTAAGTGTGTTAAAGAGACAAAAGAGTAATGTTCAAACATTTAAAACGTATAAAGAACTATATTTTATGTTAAATTCAAATGTTCAATATGTGGGGGGAATGTTTAAACCAAGAAATGAAACTAAATATCCTAATAGTTCCATTTCCACACTTGATTTTCATTTCTAAAAATGTTGATTTGAATGAATTTGAATTATTTAATAATATTTGTTTTTTTTTTGTTTTTTAATTGATAAGTTCTATATATGTGGCGGAATGTATAAACCACATTGATTAATTTATTAATTTCAGATCTTCCGGAAGTATTACTAAATTTTTGAATTGAATCAGAATTCTTTATTTAAATTCCTATTTTCCAAACATTAATTTGCCTACCTTAAGTGCTGGCTTATTTAATCTTTTCATCCCATTCTCAAAATTTTGAATTGAATCAGAATTCTACATTCAAATTCCTATATTCCATATATTTATTTTCCTACTTTTGTCTCTACTATATTTAAAAGAAATTTTTTCATTCCGCACTCAAATTATTACATTGAATCAGAATTCTAAATTTAAATTCCTATTTTCCATACATTAATTTATTTCTTTTCTTTTCATCATGCCCTCAAATTTTTGTATTGAATCCGAATTCTATATTCAGAATTCCTAATTTCCATATATTTATTTATCTACTTTAGTCTCTAGCGCATTTAATAGACATCCTTTCATTCCACCCTCAACAAAAATTCCTCTGAAAACAATTTTAGCGATAAAAATCGAATTTTTGCTCCAAAATATTTGTCAATGGGGTGTTAAGCACCCCTTTGGCTCTCCTTTGTTTGCCAAACTCACCCCCTCAGTGCGATTGTGTGTGTGTATTAATTAAATTTGTCCGTCAGCTTAATCGGCCGTTAAGCATCTTAAACCCGGTCACAATTTTGCTGAAAACTCCCGCAAAATGCCGAACTCAAGTTACATTTTATTAGTTTGTTAGAAGTTGGATAGTTTTTGGTAGTTAAGAGGGTGGTTCCTATGGGCAAAGTTGTTGCAGCTTGTCGAGGAATATTTTATTTCGTATTTGGCGCGAGTTTTGCCCAAAAATTATGCATGATGTTGTGCCTCATTTTTCAGAGTACTCGACTTGGGTTTTTTATTGCATCCTTGAATTTCTTTTGCCTACACAAACATATCTCGAATGACGATTTTAATTCGCCTTTGTCTGGTAACATGATGAAGCATCGATCGCATTGACGACGATGACATTCAATGACGTCGAGCGTTTTATTTATGTCCTTTCTAGATTTCTGTTTTCTATTTAGTTTTTTTTTGGGTAAAAAACGACTCAAATCAATTGCGTTGCCTCTCGATAAGGAAATATTCTTTAACAAAGAAAGGTAACGAGCCACAAAAAATAGTAAAAAGGAAGAAGAGAAATAGAAGAAAACACGTTACGGTTTACGGTATTTTGCGTGCATTTGACACCCCAGCTACAAGGACAATCAAAGGCAAAGGCAAAGGCGGAGGCAAAGGACATTCTCAGGTAGTCGAACTTATCGTATGCATATGCGGGGCCGCCTTGTTGCAACAACCCCAACTCTGTAGTTTTTCTTTAGCGTTTTTCTTCCGCTTTTTTATGCAATTTTTAGCATGAAAATTTACCCAACTTTTCTTCCACGGGGTGGTTTTTTTTTTCTTCTTTTTTAGGGAACTTTCTTCGATTTATTTTCTCTCTTTTTAATTGCGTCTTTGATGCAACGGTATTTGATTTATTTTTGCAGCTTCTCAAAATTTATGGACAATTTTTTTCGCTTAGTTTTCCCACGAGTTTTAGGGCAAAAAAAACGAAAATCTTTTTTGGCAAATCTTGACTTGATTATGAAGCGTTGTCTATGGATACATTTTAGGATTAAAGACGCAACTATTGTGGGAAATTCTTGAAAATTTTGTCATCGCAATGATAGTAGATGAGCAACCACATCCTGATTAGCTGATAAGAAGAAATCACTTGATCATTCTGTTTTCATTTTCCATTTTTGTTCCTTTCACCTTTATGGCCACTAAAATGAAAAGCCACAAGAACAAACCCACAAAGCACCTCTCGAAATACTCAAAATACCTGCATGTGCCAAGGCCTTGCTCACTTTATGACTTCATTACGCATTTCACTTTTAGTTGCGAGTGTTTTTCTTTTCCCAAACGAAATTTTACAACTAACAGAAGAAGAACAAACTATTTATTTACCAAGTACACACGCACATTTCCACATTTCCCTTTCGACCTTTTCTCATTTATTTAGTTGTAGTTTCAATTTCAATTTCATTTTCAGTTGATTTTTTTCATATTTTCCGGCTGCCCCAATAAAAAATCTAAACTCTTCCACTCGCTAGTTTTTATGATCTTTTGCCTACATTGACTTAAGTAATTCTCGGCAATGAGTGAAACGTTTACGATTACGCTGATCGAGGTCGGAGGCAAGGACGTTCCCAGTTCCCAGTTCCAAAAGAGTTACAAACATATCTTCTTTTTATGGGCACGCACAGTAGGCCAGGCCAAGTGCGAACCGAACTGGCAGCAAATAAAAAAGTCAAACGGTTCAGTCACTAAGTCAAAGTGTTGACCCGCGAAGTCTTCTTTTTTAGCAAGTCCTTGTGAACGTGAGAGAGTGAGAGAGAGAGAGTGGGAAAGTAGCTCAGAACCAGTAGCCAATTGATGGCAAAGACAGTCGAAGGTCTAATTAACATGTAGGACCAAGCACAGGATGCTGCTGCTCGTTCCAGGTTATAAAGAAGTCCAGGGTATCTAAATTTTTTATGATTTACGTGGAAATCGCCGCAATTTACAGCCCCAGAGCGCGGCTCTTGACTGTCTTGTGTCTGTGTCTTACGAGTGTGTGTGTGCATCGTAAAAAATGCAAGCCAGCGCAAAAACTAAACCGTAAAAAAGCAAAGAAGTCGTGTGGGAGATACCCTGTAAAAAGTGAAGCTCACACGGAGAGAAACAAATCTAGAATGAACAAATTTTGAATTACGATTTTTTTAAATAATTTTTTTAGTCTGAAACAATCCTAAATCTAAATCTACTTTTGAAATTATGGTTTTTAGGTTGAAACAATCTTAAATCAAGATTTGTATGCTAAATTTGCATTTTAAGATTAAAAACCTGCAAAATTTAAATGAACTGATATTGCGATTTACAGAATACAATTATTTTTTTAATTATGTAATGTACTTCCCAAAAAATGTACAACTTTTTAAAGCAAATTTCTAACACAAAGATATAGTATTAATTGTCGATCAATTATCATGAAATTTTCTAAATATTTTAGCGGGAATAGGAAATATTTTTAATACTCGTATAAAACTGAAATACGTAGCTTACATCATTGTAGCTGATATTGTCTATTAAATTTTCCCGAAAATTTTGTATTATTTTTAGACCGATTATCAGAAAATGAATAGAATATGTAGCTAATATCTTATTACATCGATTTACCGACTTTTAGTTCTTAAAGGAAACCAGCAAATATTGTTTGTAGACATATAACAATGAAATTCGAAAAATATATAGTCCAGATTTATCTAATATTATTCGTCGTGCGATTATAATGAAGTTTTTCTGAATATTTAAAATTGTTTTGTGAAATTCTTCAATATTATTTATAGACCGATTATCATGAAATTAATAAAATATATAGCTAACACATTTATACATCTTTATATCAAGTTATAGATCTTTAGCTTTAGCTTTTAGTTTTTCCTCAATATAACAACAAAGTTCACTTAAGAAATATTCCCTTCATATTCATATTTGACTTTGCTACTCTCTCACTCAAAACTCATCGCAATTTACAGGGTATCCTAACTATCTCATGCAGTTCAAGTACCACAAATCCCAAGATCTATGCTCTCTATAGGTGGTTATCGCTAACGGAAACGTTGCGCCTTTTGGGCGTTAAACGCTTTGCCAGGACAAATGGACTTGTACAATTTTTTTTGTGTGTGCTGCCAGTTTACCTGGTCCAACTGACAACTACCGACTTTTTATGACTTTGTAACAATTTTTTATGATTTTTTTTGCTGTGCCTCTTTTACCTGCTTGCAGCGCATGTTTTTTATACATATCAGGAAAGATTTTTTTTATATTTTATTTATGTATTTATTTCTTCTGGTCACCTTGGAATTTGACTTTTCGTTATAATTTGCTTGTTTTTCTTTACTACTATACATATTTTTGTGTTTTGGTTTGTTGCAAGTTTTCTTAGAATGTGGAAAATTAAAAGGGAAAACAGATTTCTAGAATGGTTTTCATTTTTTACGATGTGAGTTCAGAAGTCAAAAAGTTGTAGAGCGACAAATAAAATAAATTATTAACTGCTTAATTAAAAGAGATCAGATTTGAATTCTTTTGTGTAAGAGTAATTTATTTTTTTTTTTAACTTTAATCAAGAATTTTATTAGTTATTTTAGAGTTTAGATTTTAAATTCGAAAAGATTATTTATGTTCAAATATTCATTATGACATTCTTAGTTCTTTTTATTATTAGAAATCCGATTTTAAACATGAAATTGGATTATAATATTGAAATAAATATTAACTGTTGCATTTTCTCATAATTTTTATTGACTGCATGTTATATAAATAAAATAAAATCCTAAACAAATCATAATAATAAACGAAGTGGCAAAGGAAAATCATAAAAGTCTCAGCGGCAGCAACAGCGAAGCAAAGTGGGTGGTGAATGGGAGAGAATGAAGAGAGAGAGAGGAGAGTGGGAGGATGGCAGTCTGCATACAGCACATTTGTGCATAAATGAATGGCAAATAAATGCGAAAACAACAACAAGAATAAGCAGCGAAAGAAGAGGAAGACTAGCAGCAATAGAACAAAGCGCAAAGCGTCGACGACAATGGCACATGAAGCTGCTGCTGCTGCCTTTGCTGCTGCTGCAGTCAACGTCGACGCAGCTTTAAAATATTTTTACATAGCTCACACAAACACACACACACTCAGACATCGACGCACACGCGCAAGTTTTGAGTTAGTATTTTTGAAGCGTGTGCGCCAATCATAAAATAATATGCATACACATACACACACGCAGCGCAGTCGACGCCAACGCCATTTGAAAGCTAAATTTAAATTTTAAGCCACACCCCAAACAAGCGCACGCATACTGCACACACACACACACACCTATACGATGACAATGGAGAGGCCAACGAATGCCGAGCCGAACAAACGAACGATGCCCCACAACCCAAACCCAAACACAACGCCCGAGACAAGACATTGTAGTAAAATTTTAAAACGTATAAAATGTTGGAGCAATCACACACAGTCACACTCATACACTCGCATATACGTGCTCACTCAAATGCATAACGCAGTCTCACTCACTACACACCAATACACTCAAATGCGCTCTCGCTCATTTCTCCTCTCCAGCGAATGAGATTGAATTGTGGAACGCGTTTCTAACAGGCATTCAAAGCCAGAACGGTAAATAATGAGCGTGCGCTCTAACACGCACACACACACACACATGTACTCAGCTCACTCACAGTCGCACTCACACAAGCATAGAGAGCAAGAGCGAGCGAGCGACAGAGAGAGAGAGAGACCAATGCTCTGCTTGGGCTTTCGGGCAATAAGCTCTGTCGGCTGTTCGCTCACACACACATACACGCACACACACACAGTGGCTCCCCCAGTTGGCGGTTTTTCGATCCAAGTTGCAGTTGCCGCGCCGACGTGAAACCAGTTAAACGCGTTGACTCCTCTGAAGCACATCGTGCAGCTCGTGTGTTTTTTATCAAGCTCCAATAAAACAAAAAAAAAAATCTGTAAAGCAAAAGCAAAGCACAGAACGCTCTTTTTTAAATACATATATACGCCCCACACGAGTACGAGACCCAAACAACCCTTACCGCTTTTTTTGGGGTGGCTAACAAGAAGAAGAAGAAGAAGAAGAAGAATAAGAGGAACAACAACAACACACACTCACAAAAAACCTTCCCCTGCCTTTTGTTTTTTTTGGGCGCAAAAACACAAATTTTCAACTCAAAACTCGCACTCAACAAAATACAGCAAAGTCAATGCCGGCTTAGGGAGTGTGGAAGGCATTGAGACGCAGGAGAAGAGAACGAAACAGAAAGAGAGAGAGAGAGAGAGAAAGATTGAGAGCAGTGAACGCAAGGCAGACAAAGACAACGTGCATAGACTGCTTGTACTACCGGCAGCATATATCGTCATCATCATCATTGCCATCATCATCATTATTGCCTACTACTGCTCGGTATCATCATTACCAGCAACAGCAGCAACAGCAGCAGCAACAAACTCAGCTCAAGCAGTCAGGCCTAGCGATTATCCGTTGAGAGTTGTCCTGCCGCATTGGATCGCTGTGTCGTTGTCAGTTTCATACGAAACACGAACGCGTTTGGACGCAGGCCGGCGCTATTACAACCAAGTATCAATAAAAGAAAATTCACACACACAAACACACATAGAAAATAAGAAAACTCTATTCGCAAGTGTTATGCGAACTCAAGTAGTGCAAGTGTTGTAAAAAAAAGCCCCCAACAAGAAACATTTCGGTGACAATTTGACAATTATTAAGTGCAACACACAACAAAACATACAACATATCCCAAGTATTATAAACAATAAATATTATATCTGCTGTTTCTGTGAAAATGGTTATGTCGGAGCTACGTTGGCACACCGCTAGTCCCGAGGATAATACAAATTCCTTGAAGCATGATTTGCTAAAGACTAACAACAACAGTGCCAGAGACGCCGTCCACCTCATGCAGAGTCGATGTAAGTTTCCTTTCAATAGTTCAATGTATTCTAAAAAGCAAGTGATTCAATTGCATCCCAAGTTGATTATAATTATATTTCAAATATGTTGTGGAAGTTTCTTATAATGAAAGCTTGCTTGAATAGACAACTTTTCAAATACTATATTCAAGTTTATTATATTTATAATATTATCTGCAAGTTTCTTATTATCAAAGGGAAACTAAACTTTCGCTTGAGAACATTTGTTGATTATTCTACAATTTGAATTTAAAGCTTTTTCAAATATTATACTATATTCAAGTTTACTATATCAACAAGTTTACAAAGTCAAAAATATTTTGAATTCATCTTATAGAGCACTTAAAGATAAGCATAAATACTCTATTTGATTTCCACTTCTATAGTCAACAATATTTTGCATTCATCTTATAGTGCTCTTAAAGATAATCATAAATACTATATATGATTTCAAGTTCTATAATATAGAAGATAATGGGAATCAAAGTTAGTTTTGATAGGCGTTAAATTATGCTGCTGGTTTTATGATGATGTCCAGGCAGCCATAACTATATAAGTTTTCTGTAAGCTCAAAAGGAGCTTTACGAATACTTCTTTATCTTATCGAGAAATATATTCTTAATGCTCAAACCATTTGCTTAATTTTTATATAACTATATTTATTGTTATAAGAATATATTTATGCAATACATAATTTGCTAATGGTTGAGATTTTGAAGTCTTTGTACAAACATTCTCTTTGCTTAAAACATTCTCTTTTTTCGTATAACTATTCTCATCATAATAAGAACATAATAATGTCAACTATTCTTTATATAATGTGCTAATGGTTAAACTTTTAAAGCTTTTTCTCCCGTTAACTTAATTATTATATTATAATTTATATTCTTAGTTCATCAAATTTTATATATATTTAATATTTTAGTCAAATTTGAACAATTGTTGAATGCATTAGCGCTTTTTTCTGTTTATAAAAGAAAAAGTGAATGACTCAATTCCTTAAAATATGCAACAAAGTCATAAAGAAGTCATCGAAAACCATTTTGCTAATCTATATCCAAGTCAATTTCATCAGAAGCTAAATTACCATTGACTCACTGAGTTCCGTTCGTATAAGAAAAAACCCCCTAAAGTCCAGTAAAGTCCAGTAAAGAAAGAATTAAATATATGCTCTACACTTAGGTGTCGTCTCACTATCAGAAATATCAGTTCCCTCCCAAAGCGACCCACTTAGGCAAAACACTTGTCGATCGAAGCAGAAAACTATAACTATGAATTGGATGGAGGGAATTACGAATGCAGTCCATAAAATGAAGTAAAATAAACGAAACGAAAAGCGTATTTATTGAAGACGCATTTCTTGCACAACGCAAATGACCATGTATTCAATTTAGTTAGCTTATCAATCTGGTTGTAAATGAAGTTGTCTAACACTGGGGCAGCGGAGAAACGTATATTCGTATTATATGTAGCTAATGGGGTCTTGAATAACCGATAATTTATTGCTTTAATGAGCTGTACTTTCGATAGTTCCAATTGATAGAGAGATACGTAGATAGAGATTTTCAAGAGCTCTACAGCTAATGGCGCAAGCTCTTGAGTTGATTTTATATAAGTCTCTAGCCATCTCGCTCTCTCGTTGACCACAGAGCGATAGCCTATAGCTTGTACTATATAGTAAGTAGTAAGAAGTGTATGTCTCATGATTTCCATATACTCTTATCGCATCTTGATACTTTGGCGTGCTTATCTGGGACACCTGCACGAAAAACGAAAAAAAAGTGTTGAACCAGAATTCTGGGTAAACAAATTTCGTCATAGCTGGTCGAGTTTTTTAGTAGTTTTTATTTCGTTTTTCTTTTCTTTTCTGATTATAATAAATTAATCGATTGGTCGCTCGAACACGACAATAAGTTTTAAATTAATATACTTCGATTTATCTGCGCGGTGCGATTGACGACAATGTTTCGTCGGATTATTTTTAGTCAGTTGCAGGCAATGAGCTCATTACTCGGTTCTGATAACGAACGAAGGCAGTCGTTGATAAGGCGCAAAACAAGTTCGAACTGGTCAAGAAAGAGGGCGTGTATACAAGTATTATGGCCAATTCTTAGAAATGCCACAATAAACAGTTCGAACAATTTAACAATGCGCGTTAACTTTCGAGTATTTTGTGTGCAATCGACGCGGAAATCGACGACTTCCGTTTTAGCGCCTAAAAGCCGACTAAGCTCTTTACCACACTATCTGTGTCTCGCTCTCGCTCTCTTCACACACACTCCCGTTCTCTGTCTGTCTGCGCTTTGTTTTGCTACGAAAATTCATACACACAAGCACACGCAGTCATCATTATTTCGGGGGTCAAGAGTTCAAGACACGCAGCTTCCGACGCCGCCAAAGCAGCGACCACAAAAGCAACAACAACAACGACGACGACGACTCAATCGATAGCCAGTCTGCGCACGTGATGTCCACACACACACACACTCTCACACACACACTAGTTCCTTTCCCCCAACTCCCTCGCACAGCTGTCGAGGTCATTGACTAATTGTGCAAAAGTATCTCCCGCTGAGCGAATTTTCGTTGAGGGTGAAAACTTGTGGTTTTTGCATTTCGCTAGCAATTGTAAAAATTATTTTTGGGAAATTTTCATTTTCATTTCCCTCTTGTGGCGGGGGTGACTTTTCCCCACACACACACACAAACATGTTACATAATTTATGTGGCATTTTAACGCATTTTTCGAAAAATTAGTTTGCTTCGGCGACGCCTTAAGTGCTGCTCCATGATTGGGTTACGATTGCAACTGGCAGCAGGCAGCAGGCAGCAAGCCATATGCCACACATTCTGTTCTGAGATCGTGCCACACTTGAGTTTTGTCGTGTGGCAGCAACAACAACATATTGCCGCTTAATTAGCTCGAGAAAAGTGTGCCATAAGTTGCCTAAAGAGTGTGAACTAGAACTCAAAGGATTGCGCTACTTCTGTATTTATTATCTCTCTGGGGAAACAACCCAATAATTCTCAGTAGTATATCACTCAGACTTTTGGCAGATAAAGCCATTGCTGGAATGTGTCAGCAAAAAAACAAAAGAACACTTATATTATGTAAAATACACAATCTTCAATTTTTATTGCCAACAATTATGGGTATTCCCCGATCCCTGTCAACTGATTTTTAGCTTGATTGGCGCAGATTAAGTTTGTAATCACTTGATAATGCCCCAGCATTAAAGCACTTCAAGTTTGCATATAAATAACATAAATAAATAATTTAAAGATTGCTCGACTTACACATAAATTAATGGCCAAATAGGAAGCTAAAAATAAAAAGAAAATTGTGAAATTAATATAATTATTTAAGAGTTGAAATGAAATAAATGACATAGAAATATAAAAATTATGAGTAAAAAATGTAATTAAAATAGAGAAGTAATAGCAGAAATTAATATAATGACATAAAATAATAAAATCTACTAGAAAAAGATGGTATTAATATAATGATTTAATATTTGAAATGGAGCAGCAACAAAATTAGTTAGAAATATAAAATTATGATTGAAAAATATTGTCAAAATCGTCTACAAAAAATTATGATTTAATAGTTGAAAAAGAGCAGCAAATAAATTACATAGAAACATAAAAATTGTGATTGAAAAATATTAAAATAGAGTAGAAAAAGATCAATTTAATATTTAAAATGGAGCAGCAAAAAACTTATTTAAAAATATTAAAACAATATGATTTGAAATATTCAAATATTTATATAATAGAGTAGAGCTAAATAATTGTAAAGAAGACTTCAAATATTTCCCAATTAGTCATTAATAACTTTGCTTTTCTGCTGCTTAAACCTTTTTCTTACTTTGTAACTGAGCAAAGAGTTGCATGCCACAAACTATTCATAGCTTAGTTCAGTTTGTTGCCACAAAACTCATAAATTAGCCAAAGTCGCCTTCGCTGAGGACGCGCCTTGATAGCCGCTCATAAAATGCAACTCCAAGTACAAAAATTTCAAATTCAAATTGAACCCAAGCAGCAGGAACAGACGAGATCCAGGTGTTCCCTTAGCGAGCGTCATAAAAATATCCTTTTATGCAGCAGCGTGTCCTGTCTGCAGCCATTTGGTCAGTTAGCTACAAATGTATCGATATCGATTTTGGGGGGCGAAAAGTTGTGCATTTCTTGGTATTTTGTTCGTACTTTTCTTAAATTGTGCCCAGTTTATGCTTGCTACGTGTTGTCGTGTGTTGCCCTCAAGTGGCGGCAACTTTGCTAAATGCAACTGCTGCTTTAAGTGCATTGAATTTAGCGATCTTGTGGTATATCCTCTTGACTCCATTTCCAACTCTCTCTTTACGATTCTTTCTTCTTTGAAGTGCATCTTACTTTAGCGATCTTGTGGTATAGTCTTTAGACTCCATTTCCAACTCTCTCTTTACGATTGTTTCTTCTTTGAAGTGCATTAAGTAAAGTTCTTTTACTTTAGCAATCTTGTGGTATATCCTCTTGAATCCATTTCTAACTCTCTCTTTCCGATTCTTTCTCTTTGCAGATATCAGTCGTCTGTCGCGTTCGCCATCGCCGCTGCAATCGAACGGTAAGTGCTCTATGAATATTATTTCAGACTAGACTACTTTCGAGTCCATTAGCGCATCAGCTGTTGTCCGAGTGCATCGGAAACCCATTGGCTAAGATTTACGATTTGTCCATTTTGAAAATGCGTATATAACACATATTTTTTTTGGGTCCACGAAACATCTGCCGTGGCATCAGTTTCACAATAAACAGAGAACGAAATAGAGAAAGAGAGAGAGAGAGAGAGAAGTTGTCAGCAACCCCTTGATGTGTGTTTTGAGGCCTAGGCACTCGCTGGCCACGCGCTGTGAGTAAGGGTTATAGGGATTGGGAATAGGGATAGGTATAGAACTAAATGTGCGAGGGGTTAAATATAGACTAGGGGTAAGAATACGAGGGAGTGGGGGTTGCAGAGCTACAATGGCTGTCAAAACTTTTGTCGCCGTGATTGAGGGAAACTAGGGAAAACGGGTGTATCTTTAAGTTGATTTTGATGTCTTCTTAAATGCTTCTGCGAGTGTGTAAGAAGTGTGTTTGGAATGTGTGTCTGTGTGTGTGTGTGGCTTAACAGCTTCTTAAGTAGTTCTCGCCTGATTGCATTAGGTGACAATTGTCGTGTTATTGCGGGGCGTAGCTAATTGAGGTTTGCTTTTTAAGAGGGCGCTCTAATTGTTAAACCGTAAGAAATAGTTTGGCTTTGACTTTACTACTTGTATTATAAATGTAACTCTTACTTTATCCCAGCTTATTATTATTCATAACTCGTTATGGTGCCTTGAAACTGCGTAAAATTTGCAATTCACACTTTACAAATTTCATGGCAACATCATCATCATAATCAAGTCGATTCGTATTGAGTTCTTGGTTCACGCCCACGTTCCACGTGCCAAGAACTTCGTTAGTCACGGCCAGGACTTTGGTTCAGTCCAAGACAGTCCTTTTTGTGCCATAATAGAACCTTTTTTTTTCTCTTGGCCTCCTTGCTTTTATATTATTGACAGCATTTCGCTTGATTTGAATTCGCACATGTCTGCGTGTGTGTGTGCGCGTGTGTGTGGGGGGAAGGGGGAAGGCAGCCGGACACAGTTGCTGTGATTTCTTTCACATGAGCTGAGCTCCCCCGTTGAACACATATTTACATATATTTTATGCAAAAATTATGCCGTTATGCACGAGTGTGGGAAGTCAAACTGACCATTTGCCTTTTTTATTGGCTGCCCAAATGCTCAGAGGCGTCTCAATAGAGGGGACTAACCTCAAGTAACTCGACTGTTAATAATAGAAATGGAAAAATATGAATGAATTTCAAACTAAGACAAGTCTAGACGCTAAATTATAACAATTCTAATAAACCAAGTCGATCTATAAGCAAACTAACTATAGTAACTCAGCAACTACTTAAGTTGTGCATATCAAGTTAATGTCTTAGTAAAGTGTGACATTTTAAAAGATTTTTTAGATGATCCTTAGCAACTACTCAACTATTGTAACTCAGCTGTTACTAAAGGTAGCCTTATGAAATTTTGTACGTTACACCTACAACTTAAGAATAGACTTCTAAGAGTCTGTCCAGCTTAAAAGTACTATCCTGACCACTTTCCCAACTATTGTACTCAGCTGTTACTAAAGGTAGCCTTATGAAATTTTGTATGCCACTTATACAACTTAAGAATAGACTTCTAAAAGTCTTTCCAGCTTAAAAGCACTATCCCCAACAGTTGCCCAACTATTGTAACTCAGCTGTTAGTGAACGTATTCATTGGCAATTTGTTCCGTCTATTACTCCCACTATTGGGAAACAGTTTTCGCCTACGCCTCTGACCGGAGGTCTTCACACAACACATACAAATCGAATTTGCACATCATCTGAATACCAAATGGCCGCACGTAGCCGCAGCGCATATAAGAAAACAAAATTTGAGTCTCTCCGAAGCCGAAGGATGATGATGAGAATATGGCTGGACCATGTGGGGCAACCACTTGGGCGAATAAGTCATCAAATTCACGTAGCATCAACCACCAACCAAGCAAAAACCTGAACCACACATCTCTCCACAACTCCAGAACTCATAAAGTAGCCACAGCAAACATATGCAAAAATTTTGTGTGGGTCTCTGCAACGGACACAGCTGACCGAACGTCGATGGGAAAATGAGAAATGGGAAATGCGAAATACGAAATGGAAATGCCACAATTGAGATTTCAAGTAGAATGAGAGCACTTCAAAGGGGGCTGCTTTGAAAAGGGTTTAAGGCTAGCTCAACTTTTGATTGCCAGCTTTGAAGAGAGGGTGGCACAACATCAACAACAACAACAGCAACATCAACAACACAAAAATGAGCTGCGACGCATTTAAATATTATTGCAAATCAATTGACAGAGAGTAAAGACACCCTGACCGCTCTCTCTCTTCACTTTCCTTTGTGCAAATAAAATGCATACAAATAGCAAATTTATACAAATCGTTTGGCCAAAAGCATTTGAAATGCTAAAATGGCACTTAAAAGCAGCCAAAATGAAAAGAAAACACGACAAATCCATTTGATGTACCAAGCTTGTGTGTGTGTGTGTGTGCAAAGGTGAAACTAACTATGTAAACTAACAGTTTGGCAAGGCTACGCTTTGGCATAATATGAGCTAACAGCATTCGCCCACCCTTTCTCTTATTTTTCTTATTTTCGTGTGTGTGGTCCACGTGTGGAAAGCCTTTCACCCAAAAGCGCAACCGACTATGAAATTGAAACAAAATTATGCAAACGTATGCGTTCTGTATGCTAAAGTTATGCAAAGGACAAACGCTTGATAAACTTAAACAGGCTGGACGATGTATTTAATTTAGCATTAACTGAAAGGTTTTTGGGGGTTCCTAATATTTCGTATCAGCTGTGCATTTTATAAAAGCGGTTCACTTAACTGTTTTTATAATATTTGTATACAATTTCATAAGGCTACGTCAAATAATAATGGGAGTAATCGACGTACAAAATTTCATAAGTCTACCTTGAGTAACAGCTGAGTTACAATAGTTCAGTAATAGTAATAGGATAGTACTTTTCGTCCAAAAAGTAGTTTAAAACTTTACACTTTGATATAATTACATTTCATATTTAAACCGTTTCTTATTGGCAAACTTTTCTAGAAATTTCAGATAATTTCAAGGATTAATTATTCAGATCGACGTTTTTTGATAAGAATATTTACATTAACATTTAGTGAAGTAAAAAAAAGACGTTCTGATCCATGTCTCTGTCTTCTCCTCAATAGATTATCATTAGTTTAGTTAACATTAACATTTAGTGTAATAAGAAAATCATATCAATGAATCATAGTTATCTTATTTACTAGTAAATTTTCCCACTATATTATTCGTTCTCTAAGTCTTCCCTTTAATAAGTTATTCTATATTTCCCTCACAACAGTATTTCTACAACATTTCCATATTTCTTCTATTTTAATTCACAGCTTCAGATTGCGATGACAACAACTCGAGTGTGGGCACTTCCAGCGATCGCTGTCGTTCGCCCTTGAGCCCCGCCTTGTTGCTGACACAGCAGCAGGCCAAGCGACAACTGCTGTCGATGCCACATCCGGCTCACCACCACAATCATCTTCATCACCAACAGCAACAACAGCAGCTGCACCACAACAACCATCACAACCATCATCAGGTGTACAAAATGGAGCAGCCCGATGAGGATTACGACGATGCCAATGGCGGCGCTTTGAACTTGACCAGCGACAATTCACGTCACAGCACACAATCGCCCTCGAATTCGGTGAAATCAGCGCTTGCTGCATCGCCGCCCAGCGCTGAGTTGCATCATGCGCCGTCGCCGGTGGCGCCAATGATCTCGCCTGTGCTGCCGCCCACAGTGGCCACGCCCACACCCACCTCAATGGCAGCAGCAGCAGCGGCGGCAGCAGCTGTAGCCACCACTGTGGCAAGTGGCATGCAACCAATGCTCGCGTTGCCGGGACTCTCTTCGCCTCAGGCACAATTCGCTGCCGCTGGCTTGGGTCTCAATAATCCGCTTTTGGCTGGTTCCATTTCGCCGCAGGATTTCGCCCAACTGCAGCAGTTGTTGCAACAGCGTCAAGTGGCATTGCAACAGCAGTTCAACAGCTACATGGAACTGCTGCGCAGTGGATCGTTGGGTTTGGCGCAAGATGATCCGGCGTTGAACACTCAAGTGGCAGCCGCACAGTTCCTCATGCAGAGTCAGTTGCAAGCGTTGGCTCAGGCCACGCAACAGTTGCAGGCGCTGCAGAAGCAACAGCAACGTCAGCAGGAGCAACTCCAAGAGTCGCTCTCCCTCTGCAAGTCGCCGCTGTTGCAACCACGCAGCTCGACGCCTCACGCTCGCAGTCCTCCAGCTGCTATCGCTGTGGCTGCTGCTGTTCACAGTCCGGCCAGCTCGCCACATTTGCATCATCCTCTGCAGATAACGCCGCCCAATTCGGCAACCAGTCTGAAGCTCAGCGGCATGTTGACTCCTAGCACACCGACAAGTGGCACCCACAATCACAATCACAGTCAGAATTCGATCACAACGCCGCAGCCCAAGACGGTGGCAAGTGCAGCAGCTGCCCGAGCTGCAGGGGAACCTTCGCCTGAAGAAACCACCGATCTGGAGGAACTCGAACAGTTTGCCAAGACCTTTAAGCAACGTCGCATCAAACTGGGTTTCACCCAGGGTGATGTGGGATTGGCCATGGGCAAACTTTATGGCAATGACTTTTCGCAGACGACAATCTCGCGCTTCGAGGCGCTCAATCTGAGCTTCAAGAACATGTGCAAACTGAAGCCGTTGCTGCAAAAGTGGCTCGACGATGCCGATCGCACCATCCAAGCCACCGGCGGAGTCTTTGATCCGGCTGCGTTGCAGGCCACGGTCAGCACTCCAGAGATCATTGGCCGTCGTCGCAAGAAGCGCACTTCTATTGAGACCACAATTCGTGGTGCTCTCGAGAAGGCTTTCATGGCCAACCAGAAGCCCACCTCCGAGGAGATTAGTCAACTGGCTGATCGCCTCGGCATGGAGAAGGAAGTGGTGCGTGTTTGGTTCTGCAATCGCCGGCAGAAGGAGAAACGCATCAATCCCTCGCTCGACAGCCCAACGGGTGCCGATGATGACGAATCGTCCTACATGATGTCCTAAACAGTTGTGTAGGGAGAGCAAAAGTCGTAGATTGGGACATAGACAGTGCAATGGGCGCAAGGACACATAAAAATAGCAGCGCTCAGCTTAAATAACTACAAGCAGGTGTGTACAAGTTTTTAACAATATTTAATATTTATATTTAATAAGTATTTCTAAAAATGTAACTGCAAATAGCAAATTTCAATTCCTAAAGAATTAACTAAAAATCTAAAATATAAACTTAAAACTTTATGAAACAATCTTTTCGATAGAACTTATTTTCAAGTATCAAACACCGAAAAATTAAGAGACAAATTTAGATTAAAAAAGGATATCAGGAATCCAAAATATTTTAAATATTAATTTCATCTAGAAGTTAATTTCCAGTATCAAGAATTTTAATAAAAAAAGTTAATTAGTTCAAATACAAGAATCTACAAAATTTTAAATATAAATTTGATCTAAAAGTTATTTTTCAGTATCAAGAATTTTAATACATAAAAGTTAATTAGTTACAAAAAATGTTAAAAATCGATTTGATTTAAAAATGAGTTTCTAGTATCAAAACCTTTAACTGAAATCTAGTTCAACAAAGTTCATTATTAAAAGTTTAATTTACTTACGTTAGAGATTTTTAATAATTTTACAAAAACTGAAATTCACAACTACAATTTTCTATAAATTTATATTTATATTATTTATATATATAAACATATTATAAAATCCATTTACTAATTTCCATTTCTATTTTTTGCTCTTGTCTTGCAGGTTCAAAGTCGCAAACACATCAAATAGTAGTTTAATTCTTCACTATGATTCGGTTTCAACAGCCAATCACACACAACTAGACACACACACACACACATATACACCCACAACTACACACACACAACCATGTGGTTTGTTTATGTTAACTATTATTGGTATTTATTGTATTTAATTGTAATGACAGTTTGTAAGAGCAATGAAAAAGGGGAAAATTCCATCAAAAATTGCTGCTCAAGTGAACCGAAGAACTAGTTCCGCGGTTCACTTGAACACCAACATTTTATGGTGCAAATAAATTGAAGCAATCGTCTTGTGTGTGTGTTCGAGCACAAGGCAAGTGCTTTCAATTTGTAATTAAATGTCGCGTGCACTACATGGCGTATGATTAATGTTTAAGTACAGTCTAACCCAAGACGTCAACAAGAAAAGAGTCAAGTAAAACAGTTTCTAGCGAATACTTGTAATTTCACAAACTAAACAAAAAACAAAACTAACAAACATATTTTTAACTTTTTCATATTATCAACTTTTAAGCATATTTATTTTCTTCGTGAATACTGTGATAATCAATTGAATGATTTTTAATTTTAATTAAAACAAACAAATTAATAACAAGCAAAACAATTAGCATTACTTTAAATGTTGTATGGGCAAGTAACAAAAAAAACACTAAACAATATTTTACTTTACACTTAAATTAACTAAACAAAAAAACACACATTTGAATTTATCAAAAACACATTTGTAATTGTAAATTATAAAAAAAAAGAAAACAAAAATTACTAATAGTATTTTAAAGTGTATTAAAAGAAAAATAAAAAAAGACAGAAAAATCAATAAAAATTCAAAATAAATATCAAACAAAATACGAAGTTTCTATTTATTCTTGCAGCAATTTCAGGGAAATAAAATATGAGTATTTGACTTCGATGTGAATGGAAAACAGTCTGAAAGTCGACGGGCTTCCGTCTTCGAAATCCATTCATAAGCAGACAGACAACGCAGCTGATAAGAATCACGAAAAACAAAAATTATGAAAAATAACTAGCTCGAGTTGAGTTTGAGTTTCGAGATACAACACAACATGCACATGAAGCATTCATATTTGTATTCGTATTCGTATTCGTACTCATCGTATTCATACAAAGGGTAGCGGCAGCTATGAAAGAGAAACGAGCGCCGAGCAAAATAAAATTTTAATAAATAACAACATGCAAAACTGAAATTAATTCATGGAATTTTTGCCTACTGATTGCCCAGCACTCTATACACACACATGCCACTGACGTCTCCCTTGCCCGACCCCCTGAATTGGTCACCACACACCACAAAAGACAGAAAGAGCGCGTGCAAAGCGCAAATGCGAGCTAATAAGAAACAGACACCCGCCAAGTAGGGGACAACTGGAGCACTGTAGTCAAAGATGACGAAGATATGAGCATGCAGATGAGCCCGGAGCATGACACGAAATGCACACAACATCCAAGGGAGGGAGAGGTAGAAGAGTAGGGGAGGGGAGGTATGACCCACACTTTTGCTATCAATGGAAAGCCGACGACTGCGATTTCAACTGGGAATGAGTCGAGTCTAAGGTTTGGGGGGCTGTTCCGCTGGCCTTCGCCATCGACGACGACGTTTGTCGCTTGAGCTTTGAGCAATTAAAAGTTGCCACAGCAGCAAGTTCGTTCATTAGGAGCCGCATACGCAAATGATGTGGCAGATGCAGCAGTTTGACGATTCACATCCCCACTTGTTTGCATTAAATGTGCATAATCATCGCGTGTCATGTGGAAATTTATACTATTTATGGTCTGTTTGTTTGTAGACTCTGGTGAGGTTTCACTGTACTACAGATTAGCTGGCACTGGGAGCGCACTTAAGCAGCTTTTAAACTGTGCGCTGGGGTTTGTGTTCTCTGCTGTGTTAATAAATTCATGGAAAATTGCCCGTAATTACGACAATGACGACGATTTCACAAGAATTTCGCTGTTTATTTTATGAGTCTTTTTTCACTATCGCAATTTGCATACGAGTGTAAAATACGCGTTCGCTTCGCAAGAATGTATTTTCTAGTTAACTTACTTACTTTGTAATTGGCATAAATCTTTTTGGGGGCGCTTTCACATGCCTTGGCGACGGACCCCCAATTGCGAAAGTTCTCAGTGGCTGTCGAGGAACAGAACTTTGAATATTCATTGCGCATTAAATTAGCCAAAGGAGGAAGAGAGACACACAGAATTATAGCTTCAAGGTGAACGGGTCGTGGGCCAATTGTAACACATTTTCACATTTAAATCATGCCCCTCCCCTAAAACTCACCTGCCTGTCAGGTTGCATCAAAGACATCAAAATTAACGAGTACGAGGCATAAATTTTAGTTAGTAACAAACACACATTTCTATTGCCATTTGCAAGCGACTTTCTAGTCGCGTTTTCGTGCCACAAATTTGCAATGCATTTGCGATTTCAACTCAGTTCAGTTCAGGGGATTGCTTAATTTATCAGTTCAGCACACAGTTGGCATCTCAACTCAACTCAAAGGCATGAATATGCATGCATGCATTTACTTATGCCATTCCTGCATTTTACCACAAAATCTGAATGGACCCCAACTGCAACTCCAACTCCAACTCCAATTGCAACTTGCAACTTCAACTGCCACTCCAAGTTGTTTTTTGTTTTTCTTTTACCAGACTGGGGGCATTCCTACACATAAATTGTATTATCGAGCAACAGCTGCATATCTAAACTAAATATTTATTTCAACAAGCTACTGTTTTTAATTACTTTCCACTCATGTGTCGAGCGTCGGGCGAAACTCACTGGATTAAAGTCAAGCATCATATCTTAACTGCTTGCTGATCCTATGATTTTCTCAAGCGTATAAATTAATGAGAATTTCATAGTAACTACCAAGAAGAAGTATCAATTTGATTTATAACATCTATCTATCTATATTATTTCAGATTTACTATAAATTATGAAACTTTTACTAAATTGAATTTGATCCATAACAACAATATTTTAAGAAATTTGTAAGGTAAAGTCAAATAAAACAAAAAACTTAGTAATGCTTTAATATAGGAATCATTCTATTAAAAAAATATCTGATATATTTTATAGGCCAATAAAAAAAAATAAATAAAGTTGAATTTTATATGATCAACATAATCAATTCATTAAAAAATATGAGATATATTTTATATGGCAACCAAAATAAATAAAAACATTTCAATTATCAGAATAGAATATTGCATCACAACTTATTGTTATATTGTTCTTTGCTGGCAGTTAAAATAGAATGAAAATGCCTACTTAACTTTGCTGACTCATTTTGGTAGAACCCTCTGGCCAAGTGTGATATTAACAATGGTAATTTACCATAATTCTGTTGGCCGATCGATGGACAGAATTGTTCACATATTGACCTTAAATTGAATGAGTTGCCCGTGAGTAATGATTCATTAAGCATTTGCGTGTGCTTAATGAATGCAACTGCGAGTACTCGACAAACTATTTACGCGATTACAAACCACAAAAGCGTCAGGGAAATAAATTAAATGAGATATTCGACAGTGTTTCGATCGAAAGTCAATAACTGCAGGTGTGCCACATTATGCAATATTCATGTCGCCCTTCAAAGCAGGGAATAGAATAGAGTAATAGCGACTAGTTGATACCCTGTAACTGAATTAGTATAATCTGTCTGTAGTGCTTTTTTAGTATCTACAATAATAATTGAAGTATTTATGATTCTGGTATATTTTGTATATGTCGATGTACCAAATAAAGTCGTTGGTATAATTTAGTATTTTTTGGTATATTATATACAATAATAATTACAGTATTTATTATTCCGGTGTATTTTGTACTCTATGACAATATACCAAATAAAGCATTTGGTATATTTCAGTATTTTTGTCGGTATATTGATTTAGTATATTTTTAGAATACAGTTTTATGTACCAAATAAAGTCTTCGGAATTTTTTTTTTTTTAGAATTTTTCGGTATATTAATTCGGTTTTTTTTAGAACTTGGTATATATAGAATACTATGTAAGTTACCCTATTTGAATGACTTTACAGGGTATATCTTAACCAGCGAACCAATTAGCATTCATTGCATTGCCATTAAGGTCTGGCTCTGGATACGGTCTCGGGGCTGAGCCAATTTGTAAATTATACCAAAAGGTCGAGCATGCAAACTCCGCTTCCCGTTTCCTGGCAGCAAGAGAGAGAGAGCGGGAGGGAGGAGAGCGGAGGCACTTTGCTTGCCTTGGCCACACTAATTATAAATTAGTTTTGTAAATATTTTGCTCACTTCTTTTGCATTGTTTGTGCAGTGCATTTTCGCAATCGCCTTTTGCTTTTTCGTTTTATTGAGCGGTTGCTTAGGAAAATTTAATTGTTTTATAACGAAGTGTCTGTGACTGACGAAGCGCAAATGTGGCGCCCAGGCCAGCCACTTTGCATGTGAGCCTGCCACTTGCAACCGCAACCGCAACCGCAAGTGCAACTGCAACCGCAACATGCAATCTTGGCAGACGCTAAGGCAGACAGGCAACGGACAACTCTGCAGGTGAAGGTTGTGGGCGTGGCGTGCTGCCGCCTTCCACTGCATATTATTTGTGAATTTAATTTACAGCTCTGTTCTAGCCTCCTCATTATACCCCAATGTCTCTGCCTGTGTGTGTGTGTGTGTGTGTGATTGTCTGCCTGCCTCGCGAAGAGTGCCACAAGTTCTTGCAACTTTGGAATGTTAATTTCGAAGCAGCCAAAAGCAACACCTACTTCATTATAGCTTCGCAGCCTAATGCTACATTATGCCATTGCCTATTGTAATTTAGTCATAAGCACTTGCCGCACAGTGGTGCAAAAACATAATCAAACTATTATCTAATCACAAATTCAGCTTATCTTATAATTATAACCGCCCCCACAAATCAAAAAAATACTAACCATAACCGAATTTTGGAACAGATAAATGTAACTACAGTATTTATAAGTTCTAAAAATTTGAGTGCGATTGAATACAAATTTTAGAAGTTATTTATGAAATACTTTTGTATGGCAAAAAACACTTTCTTTGCTTGACGGACAATATGGTATATTTTGTACTTTTTGGTATATTGTACCAATATATTGTATTTGTATTGATTGTAGTATAATACCGTTATTTCAAATATAGCCCTTTCCACATTTTAGTTTGTTTGCGGTATATTTGGTTTGGTATATTTTTCAATATAGTAAATTATCGATATTCCAAATGAAGGCCAATGGCATACGTTAGTATTTCTGTGGTATATTTTTTTATATAACTTATGGTATATTTTGCACTCGATGGTATATTTTGATTATAGTAAAATATCGATATTCAAAATATAGCTTCAGTATAGTTTAGTATTTTTGCGGTATAATTTCGGTATATTTTCAGGATATCTCATACTCGAGCACACTCGAATATAGCTTTCTTACTAGTTTGCAATTTCAAAGCAATATATTTTAATATATAATATATTACTATTGACACTTCAATATTTTCAAACTTGCGTTCCACTGTGCGACAGACTTAAACTGACAGTAAAATTCTTTAGGCGGTGCATTATGCCACTCAACTATCAAGTCTTGTTAGGCACAGTGTAAAACCTGGGCCAAGATAAAGTTAGCTATCTGTTCGGGGATCTTTTTGCAGCCAAATCGCGTTAATAGAAAGCTTCATCAGCAGCAGCAGGAACAGCGAACAAATGTACATTTTACGATTGTGATAATCAAGAGGGCTCGACTCGTTCTCGTCAAGTGCGAAACTGGGCGTCGTAATGATTATTGTTCGCTATGAGCAATTGTTATGGTCACTGGCTACTACTGCGATTAGTTGTGAAGTGGTGTAGATAAAAAAAGAAATGAAATGAAATGAATTCTATATATATTATGTATTGTGCTAATTAGTGGATTAGAAATGAAATCAGAGACATAAAAAAGTGTATGAAGATGAAACCGGAACTGCTGCAGAAACCTTCTTGCAAACTGACACGCGAACATTTCTCATTAAACTCATAAAAAAGAAACAGTGGAAAATGAGCAGCATTATTTTAATAAGTAGTCGTATTTAAATTTTAATTGTTTTTTTCTTGTTTGGGTCAAATCTGTGAAATGTGAATAGCTCGCGTAACTTCTTCCCACACTTGATGAGAGGCCATTTAATGATTAACTGAACTCATCCTCAACTCAGCTCGTTCGCAAAACTGTGATGTGATGTGCTGTGTGCTGTGGCGGTGCACATGAAGCCAATTAAAGGCGCTTGCAAGACGAACCACATCGAACTGCAACTTGCAAGTGCCATAAAATTTAATTTATTTAAATTAAGACAATGGCAAATTTGCGTTTTTAATTGCCAAGTGGCATTGTGCCGACTTGCAACACTTACGATACATATGGATATGGATATGAATATGAATATGAATATCGTGCATTGCATTCATTACAACCACAAAAAAAAAACACAAGATTCTGTTTATTTCCTGTGTTCCGAGTGAGTTGTCATTTAAGGAAACAATTGAGAGACATAAGTGTCATGTCGTAATACATTATATTTCTTAAATTAACCACATATTTGAAAGGTTTCTCATTGAAATTGATTAAGTTTTTCATATTGCGAATATTTTAAGATTAATTTAATGTATTACTTTAGTAATAATAACGACTAAATGAAGATTTGGCTGAAGATTTGAAGTAGTACAACGGAAAAACACAATAACTAATTTAAGCCTAAGGAATGTCTCAAAAAGAAAAAAAATTCATATTTTCTTTTTAAATTTTCTCTATTTTATCTACTCTTCAAATTATATAAAATTACTGAACTTAAAGCTGATTTAAACTTAATCGGTGTATAAAATAAATGCATTACTTCTTTTAACATTTTTACAATTTTTCTTCTCTTCGAATATTATAAATGCAAGAGTTTGACAACATCTGTTTTTACTCTAAAGTAAATTTAACTACAAATATATTCCGAATTTGAATAAAATGGTATACATTTTTTTTAATTAAAACAATGTCCAACAAATTTTATTTATTTTTTTTTTTTAAATGTTTCATTTTTTCTTACGCTTCTAATTTAAGAAATTAACATAACTCCGCCGACTTCATTCTACTAAAATCTGGCAACTTCTGTTTCAACTTCAAAGGACATTTGGCCTTTGGCAATTGCAGGCGTTAGTTGAACTCAATTGCTGGTGACAGAGAGAAAGATTGGAGTTGTGAAAAACGAAGGAAATTGTTTAACTATATGTGTGGAGTGCAACAATAGCTGGCAAAATTGTGTGTCGAGTGTGCCAAATGGCAGACAATGGGAAGCAAAATGAACAAAAGCCAAAAATGCTTTGGAGTGAATGCAATAAAAATTAAATAAAGTCATCAAGACTATTTACAATTTTTGAAATTGTTTCATTCTCTCATCTTGCAGCAGCAGCGCATTGTCAAATGGTGCGTGCAACAACAGAGATAGACACAGTGGCAACAGCAACAACAGCAGCAGCATTTGATGCTGTTGAGTAATTTAGTTGCGACCCAATTGACCTGGTCGCCCACAAGCGAATCCAGGTGCAAAAAAAAGTGTACTATGCGTTTTTGTCTCTCTTTCGCTGTCGTGTGATTTATGATAGTCGTCCTTTCAGCTGTAGAAATAGAAATAGGTTAGATACCCTCGCAAAAACCAACTGCTCGGCATTGTGTAGGCGTCCATGCACTTGGACTAACTCACAACATTTCCAAGTATTTCGAGCAGCATCATTTTCAACTGCCCTGTGGTCATCCTCATCATTGAGCATTATTACTCTTTTGATCATCCCCCAATGCGGAGGACAACAATGCAGTCTGTTTGACCAACGCACTTTTGGCACGCTTCCTGCTGCCCCTATATATGTATGTTATATCTCTCTATTTATAACCATAACCCTACCCAGACAAACGTTCTATTGTTCGATCAACGCGCGGGTGTTCAACCCCCGACTCCTTGTGTTATCCCTACTCCAAATTTCCACCCCCAACTCCGAAGTTGCTGTCCGCTAAACGCTGCGTTTAAGGCGTCTCTTAATTTTCGAGTGGCGTGTCCTTAACTCACGTCTGTTTCCGATCCTTATCGCGATCGCCTTTATTGTTATTGTGTAATTTTATATCAAAAGTGCTTTGTCATTCTTCAAACATTCTTCTCGCCTTCGCCTCGCTTTAACCAACTGCGAGGGTGTTTTCACGATCCTCTCTCTCTACTCTTGAAATGGTTTCTTGTTGTTCTCAATGAAATTTATTATGACATTTGGCGCGTGTTGAAAGGTTTTAATAAGCGGTCTCTCCTCTAGTCTCTCTCTCTCTGAGTGTGTGTATGTTGGGATTAGTAATGAACTTGGGGCAAGGGGCAGCACAACATGTGGTGAGTTATAATGGGGTTTGGTTACAACTACTGTGAGGCTTATGGAGGATCAACAAAAGGCTTGCTTTCAGGCATAGAACGGGTGTTAAGAGCAGTGAATGATAAATGCGATTGAACCAAAGAATAGATATTGAAGAAAAGTATTTAGTTAAAATGTTTCTAAGTAGCTAAGGGAGTGTGTCCATGAAATATATTGGAAAATCAAAAGAACTACAGAATTTTTCAAAGCATGAAATAATAATTCCCAAATATGGAATATAATTTATACCTACGACCCAAAGAGTAGGAGGGTATTATATTATATTATTTTTTGCTACATACAATAATAACTATAGTAACATAATTAAGATTAAAAAAAATTAAATAATTTAAGAAATACTTTTAAATGGGTTTGCTTTGGTAGACAATTTGGCATATTTTGGTATATCTATTAGATGTTTTGAATGTAGTAGTATATTAATATACCAAATATAGCATTTGGTATATATTTCGTATTTTTAATGTAGTAATTTGATATATTTTAAAATAAATACCGAACTGTTTTTCCCTAATTTCAATGTAGTAGTATATTAATATACCAAATACAGATTTTGGTATATATTTAGTAGTTTTAATGTAGTAATTTGATATATTTTAAAACAAATACCGCAGTGTTTTTTCCTGAATTTCAATGTAGTAGTATATTAATATACCAAATATGTGCTTTGGTATATTTTTAGATTTTTGCGGCATGCCAATTTGGTATATTTGAAAATGAATACCTCACTATTTTCTCTTTATTCACAATTGGTTGCGGGTATCTCGCTGTTTTCACTTTCTCACTTGTTTTAAAATTCAACTAAGACAAATGAATTAATTCAACTCAATAAAGTTGATATAGAAAACGTTATATTAAGTACTAAACTGTATTTAAATGATCAATGCTCTCACATTATAAAACCTTTTGATATCATTCGCCTCTTCTTCATCTCTCGTTGTCTTTCCTTCCTTTAATTCAGTTCATTTTCTTCCTGCAGCTCTCTCTTTTTCTCTACCTACGCTTATCTTTGAGTTTCAGAGCATCTGCATGTTGAATGACAACGAGAAATCATCATAAAAATGCCGAACACAAAGCAAAACATTTAAATTTGTTGTAATAAATTGTGAGCGTGTGTCTGTGTGTGAATGTGTGTGCAACAAGAGCTGCAAGAACAAAGCGTAACCACAATTGGCAGCAGCAGCAGCAAAAGCAGAACAAAAGGGTTTTTACGCTGGCCAAAAGACGTTGGCCAACAAAAATGATTGCAGTTCATAACCGCAGCAGCAGCTCGACAGCAGCGAACGCGTTTGTGAATGTGAATTCGATTTCGAATTGTGAATGTGAATGTGAATTGTTGTCGTTGATCGTTGATGTTATATATGCGTGTAATGGCTTCCTTAAAGCCAACCGACAACCGACGATAACAACAACAACAGAAACAACAACTGCAAGTTGAGGAGATGAAAAACTTGTAGAGAGGTTCCATGATCAAAATCAGGCAGCCGACAAGCTCTTGGCAGGCCCTCAAAGTCAAGGTAAAAAGGCCTCAAAAGCAGCCTGTGATGAACAAACAACCAACCGACCGACCGACCAACTGCGACTTGAACTGACTTGCAAAAGCAAAGCGAACCGAACCGAAGCCAGCCATCATGATGAGGTTGTCAACACACAGCAGGCAACTGAAACTGGATAAGTGGAACCGAACCGGGAGCTTAGCGGCCAATTTTGTAGGCAGTGTCAAAGATGGGCGAACTCCATATTAATTATGAGTTTTTCATCTACTCTATAAAAAGAAGAGTCCATGAGGTAAGCTAGAGAAACTTGTTAGGCGAAAAAAATGAAGTATTTTATGATGAAGAAGTTTTACAATTAAAAGGAAATAGAAGTACAATATTTTGTAGTTAAGAAAATTCATAATTGAAAAGGAAATTGTGTGTCGAAATTAATGAAACTTTCCAATAAAATTGTTTGACTGTGATAATCAAAAGATATAAAGTATTATATTTTATGGAGAAGAAGTTTTATTTTATAGTTTCAAAATCTCAATTTTAACCAGAATAATGACTTAAAACTAAAGATTTTTGCTAATATAATTTTTGGACTATATGTTTAGCAAAATAAATAAAGTATTCTGTGACTAAGAAGTTGTACAAATAAATGGAAATAGAAGTAAATGATTTTGTTGTAAATAAAATAACAATTTTAAGAAGAATATTGTGACAAAACTAATAAAATTATTAGGCTATGTGTTAAGTAAAGGAAATAAAGCATTTTGTGGTGAAGAAGTCTTACGATCGAATTGAAAAAGATGTAAATGATTTTTGATTGGTGTTAAGGAAAAGAAAAATAAATCTTTTTGATGAAGAAATTTTACAATGAAATGGAAATAGAAGAAAATTATTTTCTGGTTCATATATTCACAATTTGAAATTAGTTTATGCACCTTTCTCAACTTTAATGTAAACTATTTGAAGTCAACTTTTAACTACACATTATTCATAGAAGTTAAGTCATCGTCTAAGACAATTTTGTGACCTCCCATATAGAGTATTTCTCAGTCATCATTCAAACTTCCTCCCTTTGATTCCTTGAAGTTATTTCTGTAGTTTTCCGTTGGAATTGTGCTGCATGAGCTGCCTGACAATTGTCGCCATTGCTGCTCGCCTAGAGAAGTTCAAGTTTTTGCCATTAAAATGATTAAATGCTTTGGCTTATGCTTAGGCATAACTAAAATGGTAACTCAAATGAGCGAAAAACTTGACTGCAAAGAACTTGCTGACTTGCTGCAGTCAGAAGGCAGAAGACAGTTGGAGTTTTGGCCAATGGCAATGCGTGACTTTTCGCAGCAAACGTAATCCAATAATTTTTAATTAAAACTCAACACTCGAGGCAAACAATTTTTTCCAGATAAACTGTCATTATGAGCCGTCAATTAATTTAGACGATGCTGTTTGCCGTTTGCCTGCTTCAGCTTTAATGATGATCATCAACAACAACGTAGAACAACGACAACAACAACGACAACGACTGATACAACGACGACGACACTAAATGAATATTGATAAATGGGGCGTTGAAGTGGGCGTTGAGTGTTTGCTATAAGGCAGCTAGAAGCTAGAGCTAGAGAAGCTAGAAGCAGTTCACAGCTCTGCCAGCTTCGCGGAACGACAACTTGTAGAACGACAACTTCACTAGCTACACAATTTCTTTGTCGCATACCCTAGATATAAAATAAATAATGAAAGGTGGAAGTGACTCACACAATACTCTAAAATCTGCAAGTTCATTTAATATAAGCAAAAATAACAAATTTCTTTTTTTACAAATTGATTTTCAATACTTACAACAGTCTTCTTATGTAGATGAAATATATTTTAAAATATTTAATTTCGTTTATATGCAGCAGAAAGCATATAAGAAAATATAATAAATTCTTTTTCCTACAAATTAAATTTCAATGTCTACAAAAATTTAACTAACTTAAAGGAAATATATTTGTAAATATTTAATTGCATTCAGCACAATTCATAAACAATATAACAATAATAAACTAAGAAATTTATAGAGTGCTTCATATGCGAATTAAACTTTGAATAAACACAGTTAAAAATCCAAATCATTCTTTAAGTCATTCTCTTCTTTAACTTGGATTAAAATATAAATCAATCTCTAAATCATTCTCATCTTTAACTCAGATTAATATCAAAACCAATCTCTAAATCATTCTAACTTTTAGGGTATTTCCCAGCACAAAACTTATTAACTCAAATGTTCTTTACTTATTGTTTTTTTGGCTTAAGCGCTTTGAGCACTGACAATACTAATAACTGATATGAAAATAACAGCAATCAAAGACTATGGCTTTGACTCTTGAAGTGCCTGAGAATTGTTAAAAGAAAGAGAGAAAGGAACTGAAAAGCAGCTGAAAGCGTTCCTAACAATGGAACTGCAAGTTGTGCATAGTTTTTAAACAGAAATTAAAGCACAAATTGCTACCGCAATCACTTCAAAGGGCCAATCCGACTGCACACTACGTCAAACTCTGATGTTCATTCCGGTAGCCAAAAGATTTGCGTTGCGGCACAATGAGGCACAAAGAGGAGGCATGGACAGTGGCAATTCCTGTACTGCCAGGCACACACATCCATCAATTTCTGACGCTTTCATCAAGCGACGACTCTCGACTCAACGACTCAACGACTGACGACATTTGCCACAATGGCCACAAACTCTCGACTCTCCACTCTCGACTCGGATCCCCCGATGTTCTCTCTTTCTCTGATTATTGTTTGCCACTCGAGGCCCGGCTTGACTCTGGCAATTGGGATTGGGATTGCTGTTGCTGTTGCGATTGGGCTGTGTCTGTGACTGGGACACACGACTTTGGGGCTTTGCGCATTTAAATTGTCGGCAGGATCCAAGCGTTTTGCGCTAATATCCACCAAAAAGCATCTTCTCTGTCGCTCCCCAAAGCATTCCACATTTTTTCATCTCTCTCTTCCTCTTTGATTTTCCTTTTAGCTTCTTCTCTGTTGTTGTTCTCTGGCATTGACATCTTTTCGTCAAAGTCAAATCATTCATTTTGCCGCATCAAAATGCATAAATATTTGGCCTTTTCGCTCTCGTTGTTGTTGTTGTTGCAGTCAGTGCTTTGCCGTTTTGTTTTGAGCCATAGATTTGGCTTGAATTGCTTGTTGATTGTTACGATTGTCTGAAACTCTCTGTTGCTCTTGGTAGATGCCGTTGCCTTTTGCCTTTTGCCAGTTGCCGGCTGCCTTGGACAAAATTTAAATCGCTAGGCGCAAATATTTCGCCAGAGTTGTCAGCTTTTGTTTAGCATAAGAAATATTAGACATATTTATAGTTCAGTCTTTTAGTAGGGTATAAAGCACACATAAAGACAGCTTTTAAAACCACATGTTATAATGAATGGAATTTAATTTATGGAATTTAATTTATGGAATTTATATAATCACATCAAAAGTCATTCAAGAACAAGATCTATTACATTCTTTAATATCAAGGGAAGCTAAGTTATAAACACATTGAAAGTGATAAAAAAAAATACTATTACCTTTTTCAATATCAAGAGAAGATAAGTCCTGAATGGTATATAAATAAAATATCAAGAGAAACTATTAACACATTATAAGAGATTCCAAGAAAATAAGACTATTATATTCTTCAAAATCTTCAATTATAAGAGATCCAAGAAAAAAGACTATACCATTCTTCAACATTAAGAGAAGCTAAGTTCTGAACGGTAAAGAAAGAAAATCTTTAATTAATTCCAAAATGAAGCTATTGCAAAATAATTTATAAAAATCTAATATTTATGATAGATGTTCGAAGAAGAATAACAATTGAAGAATCAGATAAACAATTATTATAATGTTTACTCTAAAATTAAATGGAGTATTAAATACTAGATTTATTATAATAAATAAATCATATTTCCAAAATCAGCTAATATTATATTTAAGTACCTTTAAGCACATTAAGAAAGAAATTTCAACAGCTTTATTTCAAGCTTTTAATATTAATACTATTTTGCCTTCTTTCGAACTACTTGACAACCCTATTCGCTTAGCCGCCGCCTTTTGTGCTGTGCGATGATGAAATGCCAAATCCGCGTCCCATCAAATGGATCGATGCTAATGCCACAGTCGACTACAGTCGGCTACTGTATTCCGCAACAAAGATCTCTCTCCAATGCAGTGGAAAGCAAAGAGAGCTTCATCGGCATCGCTTTGAAGGGACAAACAGCCGGCGATTGGCGGTGTGCACAATGCCATCAAAATTTAAATAGCAAACAACCGAAGCTCAGCCGCAGATTCTTCAAAACAACAGCAACAAAGCAGAAGAGAAGCGAGGAGAGCGAAGCGAAGAAGAAGAAACCGCTGCATTCCCTTATGTCTGCGACATTTTTTTGTGGACTGCGATTTTGGAATGTGCGGTTAGCTGGCTGCAATTAGGTAACGATCAAGTTATGCGGGCCCCCGGTTAACGGTAAAGCTAAAGCCAGCAGAGGACCCAAGCGCCTCGAGGGCTTTCGGCGAGTGAATGTCAAGGTCAAGCGTGGAGCTTGTTAATCAGTCACACACAAAAAACTGAAGAAGAAGGCGGGGAACTGGGAAACTGAGAAACAGGCAAGAAGAGTAAGTGAAGCAGTGAGCAAATGGGTGTATGCGTATAATCTGTTGGAACCAAGACTTATATTTTATTGATTTATTGTGGGGACACAAACCCCACAATTACCTGCAGCGAATGACAAACATGAAAAACGAGCTCGATGCGCGGCTATGGAAATGTGATAAGCTATAATTAAGCGGCTAAAAAGGATGCAACACTGGCGAAGACACACAAAAGGGAGTGAGCGAGAGAGAATATGAAACGGGGCGTGTTATATGCTAAACAACATGCAAGGGGCGTGGCGCTGTAAGCAAATTTAATTTATACAATATGCAAAGAATTAATTTGTATTGAAAGCTTGTTGCAGTCGCAATCGCAGTTGGAGTTGGAGTCTCAGCTTTCAGTTGGAGTCTGCATGCTGCCCCAAAGTGGGGCGTGACTGGCAACAGAGAACTTGGCATTTCAATTGGGCAGCGGGCAAGGTGGCGCCCCAACTGGTTCTTGAATTTCAATTCGTATTTTTACCTCCCTCCACCACTCCGAACATATTCCTGACGCGATCCTTTGACTTCGATACCGAAAACGCGAAACGGAAATATTAATAATAATTTTCATGTCGACGCAAACCGCAAAATTATGTACAAACATGCAATATGTCATAATATTTTCAACAGCGGAACAAAAAAATACAGAGACAAACAAACGAATAAATGTAATCGATCAGGTGTCTACTCTACTAGTCGACTCATTGACCACCGAGCAACAACAATTGACGAATAATTCATAAACATATTTCAAGTCGAAAGAAAATTAATTTGCCCGCCAACAGGCAAACATTGTACCTCCCCTCAAATAGAGTGAAAACCTGCTGTTCATTATTATATGACGTGTTGACATTCGGAATGACAACGACAACAACTTGGGCTGTCAATCACTTTGGGGTGTTTAGTAACAACTTTTATTGGCTGTGCCAATTATTCATATTGTTCCATTGAATCGAAACGGAACCAACATTAGAACCAACTCTGACAGCTGCACCTCTGTAATGGGAATTTTCCCTTTCCTTACAGTGAGTACTCGCACTTGCATTCGTCGTTCCCTTGGCCCTAAGACTCGTTGTATCCGTTACCAAAAGTCACGCAAACAGTTTTACGTTTTACCAGGAAATAGCTGGGAAATCCTGTTTGTAGAAATTGAATACTGTTGGATAATCTGACAATACTAGTTTTAAATATAAATAATTTATAACTAACATAAGTGCGGATTTCTGTCATCAGCAATGCAAAAGGATTTGCTAATTCCAATAATTATCAATGTCGAAAACATCTGTATTAAAATATACCGAATTAATATACCACTAAAATACTAAAATTATACCATATGTAATAATTATTGAGTGTTTTCGACAGTGAAAAAACATTTGTATTTAAAATATACCAAATTAATATACCATAAAAATACTACAATTATACCATATGTAATAATTATTAATTTTAAAATATACCACAATACATTATATTTTAAAATATACCAAATTAATATACTGCAAATATACCGTAAGCAATAATTGGTATAATATTATACTACAAGTATACCATAGAGTGCAAAATATACCACATCCAAACATAACAAGTTATGTCGAAAAAAAATACTTATTTTATAGGGTCGGAGATGATAAATACATTCCATGGAAACACAAAGTTATTATACGCTTCTACTCTAAGGGTATCGGAAATAAAATATAAGTATTTCTCTCACCACCTACATTTAATAAATGAAAATTATCACAGTTAAATTTGACCCTAAAATAAATACTAATAGAATAACTTTTGTACTTTCCAATCAATCTAAATCTACTCTGTAGACACTTCTAAAGCTATGCTGAAAATTTCATTGAAATCGGTTCATAAACAACAAAGTTATTCAAATAATTGCACTTCTAGTCGCTAAATTTGCCGCTAACATTTAATAAATGCAAATTATCACAGTTAAGTTTGATTCTAAAATAAATACTAATAGAATAACTTTTGTACTTTCCAATCAATCTAAATCTACTCTGTCGACACTTCTAAAGCTATGCTGAAAATTTCATTGAAATCGGTTCATAAACAACAAAGTTATTCAAATAATGGCACTTCTAATCGCTAAATTTGCCGCTAACATTTAATAAATGCAAATTATCACAGTTAAGTTTGATTCTAAAATAAATACTAATAGAATAACTTTTGTACTTTCCAATCAATCTAAATCTACTCTGTCGACACTTCTAAAGCTATGCTGAAAATTTCATTGAAATCGGTTCATAAACAACAAAGTTATTCAAATAATGGCACTTCTAATCGCTTAATGCAAGTATCACAGTTGCAAAAAAAAATTATAATAAAATAAATCGTGGAACTATTCAATACTTATGCCATCGACAGTTTTTGCAAATAAATTTCATGGGCATGATTTGGAACCCAGTTTGGTTTATATTTGGGTGATTTGATCATTTTTAAAATATCATGAGCAACATTCTGGCAATTGTTGCCAACCAATTTGTAATGATATTGCGACTGGCAGCTCTTCACAAGTGCATCTAATGCATTGAGTTGTGCCTCACTTACGTACAGATATTCACAATCTGATACAATCGAATTGCCTTCATTGATTAACATTTCCGAGACATGTTCGTAGACCAATTGCGGTTCAGTTTCATCGAGTTTTAGTCGCTCTGTAGCAGCTTCTATATCCGATGATGTTATCCCTGCCGATTGCCAACTATGCCTATGAGAATTCAGCACTACACGCCAAGTGCCTGGAGTGTAGGCTGCATACGATACTAAAATCGGTGAATTATTCCGGCCGATTAATGAACCGTCTGTGCTCACTGAATTGCCATCGGAAACCCCATAGAACCTCAGTGTTCGTTGAGCCCCATTTTGGGAAACTATAGAAATATACAAATGCAATGGCACGATGCGATTCAATCGCAGTAACTTGAGCATTTTGGCCTCAACTTGTGATATGGTGCCATTTAGTTTTTTTTGCGTTAACCTGTAGAAGTAACGCGTCAAGCGACTGCCGTTGGACAATTGTCGCCAATGATATGAAACGGTTGCTTGAGTTGCATTTCTTCTCATCATATTGTTTTCTTCCCTTACTATATATACAACATTCATAATTCTCAACAGCGTTCTACAATTTTGTAGTTTGGTCAGAGCTTCATATATTTTTTCTTTCCTTACTATCTACCCAGATATTTTAGCAATAGCGTTTTTTCAAATTTGCAAACTCGAACAATATTTTTGGTCAGCTTCGTAAATTTTTTCTTTCCTTACTATCTACCCCAGATATTTTAGCAATAGCGTTTTTTCAAATTTGCAAACTCGAACAATATTTTTACACTCTCTCTTATTCTATATTTTCTGAACAGTTGACAATTTTGTAGTTTGGTCAGCTTCGTAAATTTTTTCTTTCAAATTTGCAAACTCGAACAATATTTTTACACTCTCTCTTATTCTATATTTTCTGAACAGTTGACAATTTTGTAGTTTGGTCAGCTTCGTAAATTTTTTCTTTCCTTACTATCTACCCAGATATTTTAGCAATAGCGTTTTTTCAAATTTGCAAAACTCGAACAATATTTTGAATCTTTCTTATTCTACAGCTAGCTAGTTTATCTTCCCTTCCCTTCTCCCCCCTTCCCTCCCTCTTTCTTTCAATCATCCCAGTCAGTCTTCTCTGCTGCTGCCATAAAACTTTCGGCTTCGGGGCCGGGCCTATTCCCCACAGCTCTATAGTAAGTAGAGTAGTAGCGCCAAGGTCAGCTTCTCCCATAGCTGAAGTCGAACCCAAGACCGCTTCGCGACCTCCACTGATCCGACGTCAACTTAACGCACACGACCAACCCCCATGAATCCGATCGAGCGGCTAACGTTAGTGTTAAGCTTAATGCCTCGTCTCGGGTACGATATTTCGCTATCGCAATCGTGGTGAACTTGAAGTGTTATTTTGGATTCTATATTTAGCTACAGATTATATATATATATATATATATATATATAGTGCAATATACAATATGTGCAATATATACATATATATATTTATATATATATATATTGCACTTTATTGTGAAATACGTCAATGCATTGCAATGGCGTAACGGTAAAGAGCTCGCCTCAAGCGTTGTGTGGGTCTGCGGTTCAAACAATCGCAGTTTTTTTTTTAAAATTTTTTATTTTAAACTTTATAATACTCGTAACAAAGGAAACAATTTGCTTACAAAAATGTAAAAGTAAGCTTTGCAAAAATGAAGTACTAAAAAAATGAGTAAGAAATTGTTTTAGTCATCGAATTTTGTTCATAGCTGTGATTGATATGTCCGACAAATTTTATAAATACTACTTGCCCGATGGGCGCATATTTCATGTGGGTAAGTAATATAGATTAATTTTATGAAAAGTGCATTTCTAGATCTCATAAACTCTTACTATGATCAGAGGTTGCACTGAAGGCCATCAATCGCGAAGGCATCACTTCGGTGGCTTTGAAGGGCAAAACGTGTGCCGTAGTTGCCTCACAGAATATAGCAACGAATATAGCCAACATTGACCCGGAGACTGCTACGAGTTTGTTTGCACTAAATGAAATAGTTGGTTGCGTTGTCACAGGACGTTTTGGTAAGTATGTAATATCAACATTTTAGGGGTATTATTTATTTCAAAGTGGTAACTAAAAAGTGGATACTCCAATTGAGCTGACAAATTTGCGAAGAGAAATTTTGACCACCTAATAACAACTTCATTCTTAATGGTAACTAAGAATTTCAATGCGATCGAAAAAACAAATTTTGAAAAAAAAACTATTTCTGAAATCGAACAAATGACACATCTTTGATCCTAAAAAATGTTAACTATAAAAAGTGAATGCTTCGAATTTGCGGAAAAATTTAAGAAATTAAATTTTGACCATCTTATTATAACCACATTTTTAATAGTTACTAAGAATTTCAATACAATCCTATAACAATTTTTGAACCAACTTTTTTTCTGAATTCAACCAAAACTTGCTTATATAGAATTCTAAATAATTTCATAACTCTTCCAGGCGACTGCAAATATTTGGTGCAAGAAGCTCGCCGTGAAGCCTCAGATTTCCACAGTTATTGCAGACATCAAATGGCTATCGATGTCCTTTGTCATCGCATGGCCGACATCCTTCAGCTCAAGACCCGATGTCTTGAAGCTCGTGCCCTCGCCTGCAGCATGATGTTGATCTCATATGATGATGATTTGGGAGCAAGTGTGTTCAAAACGGATCCAAGTGCAAACTACTGTGGCTATTTTGCCTGTGCTTCAGGTGCCAAACAATTGCAAGCTGAAGATTTTTTACGCAAAAATTACAAATTAAATATGTCCGAGAAGGAAAGCGTAAGTTTGGCTGTTAATTGTTTAGTAAATGTTTTGGAATTTGAATGTCAGCCCCAAGATATTGAAGTTGGTATTGTGACTGACTGCAATCGACAATTTCGCAAACTCGATGAGGAGGAGATTAAAAAATATAAACACTATTTTTTATATTTTTGTATTCCTTATTAAGGGGCAGATTGTAGCTTTGTTTCTAGCTATATTTGAATAGTATTTGTTTGCTTCAAACAAATTTGATTGTTCCCAAAGCACATTCAACTTGTTGTCTAAACACTTCCCCCCAACAATTGCGCTGACTGTAATCGTCAATCTCGCAAACTCAATGACCAGGAGATTAAAGATTATAAACATTATTTTTAATTCCTTATTAAGGAACAGATTCTAGATTTCTTTCTAGCTATATTTGAATATTATTTTTGTTCCCAAAGCACATTCAACTTGTTGTCTAAACACTTTCCCCCAACTATTATGCTCAGTCAATTACACAAATCTACTTGATATCATAATGTTCAAAAGGCGTACAACAAACCAATTCCACTTCCGAGTGCCGACGGCATTTCGATGCTTCATGGATTGTTGGCTATGCGCACCTAATGAAAGTCAGGTTGTGTTATGTGCATATATTCAAATTGCGCTAATGAGAGCTGTCGTTAATTTAATTAAGCAAATTAGTGCATATTCAAATTACACTCGAAGTAACCTAAAGAGCCCAGCTTGTTGGCCACAGTTGGCTGAACGTGCCGGAGCAACAGCTTCTTCTACTTATTTTGAGGAATTTGTCAAAACAGAAACATCGAGCGAGACTGTCAGATGAGTTGGCAGATTCTTCAGTTGTTCGGTAATTAATCAAAAATTTGAAATACCAACATTTACATGGCATTCGAAATGCAATTGACCATTAAATGGCATATAATTCAAGCTATGACAGGACACAAAAATGGGAAAATCTGAAACACACACATGATTTGCATTTTCGTAGCAGGAAGTAGCCAAAAAAAATCCCCTAGGAACATGAAAAATATAAAGACTATTTCATAAAGAGAAATTATAATATTTATTTTGAGTAAAAGTAACTTTTTTTTATGAAATATATTCCCAAGATAATTGTACGCATATCGGATACATTAATCACATGAGTACAACGCATAAAATTGACCATTAAATGGCACATAATGTAAATGATTTGCATTTTCTGGACATATTCCCATGAGCAAAGAGCAGACAAATTGGCAGACAAAAAAAGAGAAAATCAATTGGAAACTGAGCATCAAACACGCTGCATGCAAAACGCGCATAAATATGCTCGTAAAAAAACAGTAGATAAAAAAGTGAAGCGACTGCCGCCCCGCTGTCCAATGATGTCGCCGCGGCACGCATCAGCTAACGAGCCCAGTTTGAGTAGAGAAACCACCCCACCACAAGGCAAGTGACTAGATCAGCGCCCTATCAAAACGTGACGAAGACTATGAAAGGGGTGGCGAAAATCCACGACAATCATTGAATCCTTATTACAGTCATTATCGACGGGTTCTGGCCCTGTGCTTGCGTTCAATTTCATTCCATTTTTGTTTTTTTTATCTTTTTATCGTCGTGGCGCTTCTGTTTCTGGGCAGGGGGTGGGGGGTTAAAGAGGGTATATAATTTCCAACTAATTTCAGTTTAGTTGCGCAAACGACCGCGACGCGTGTCCTGCGGCAATTTTCAGCCTGTTTCGTTTTGTGGTCGCCTTTTTTTTTGTTTTTTTGGTTTACCAAGTTTTGTCCATTGTCGTGAGAGCGTCCTTGTGTTCTTGTCTCGCGCCTGCTTTGGCTGGTCGTCGTCCTTTCGGTCGACTATCCATCGTTTAGCGTATTAATTGTCACACAAAGTATCGCATGGCGAGCCCACAACGAACTCAACTCGGACAACTTCTCGACTCCTCATTGGTGCGTCCTCTGTTACTGTTTTTTTTTGTGTCGTGTCTACCTTTGATTGCAACGTTTATCGCCTCCAATTTATTTGTATTCGAATTACCTTTTCGTGGTCACACCCCCGCCGATGTATTTGCTCGACCAGCGTATTGAATTTCAATTTCAAATAGCCTTTGCTCCACCTCCACATCATTCCACCCACCAAAAGCTGCCATCAATTCCATTTGCTTTTTATTTAATTTGCTAAGTAAATAGCAGTCGCTGCATAGGTTGCATAACACTCAATTGGAGACAGCTCTGTCATCCTTCCCCTAATAAAAAAACAAGGTGTGTTGCCAAATCATATCATTGACCACTTGGATCCAACATGTTCTTGACCTCAACTTGAGACTAACTTAGACGGACAATTTGGTATATTTTACACTCTTTGGTATATTTTTTAATTTTGGACTGCAACGATATACCAAATATAGTCGTAGGTATATTTTAACATTTTATATTATTCATAATAAAATAAATTATACAACCATGTTCTATTTTTTCCTCTTTCATTATTCTCGTTTCAACCTACATGAAAAAACTTCCCTCAAAAAAAGCATAATGCAATTGTGTCTTAGTTGCTTTGATTGACAATATGGTATTTTGTAATATATATCACTCTTTGGATTATTTTAATTTTAATAATAAAAAAAATGAATTTTTAATTATTTCAATTCAATTATGTTCTACCTTTTGTAAACTTCTCTTTTGCATTTTTCATTATTCTCTTTGCAAACGACATGAAAAACCTTTCACTCACAATCGACTTTTGTGAGTTGAAAAATTAATGCACAAATTAGCAATCAACGAGCTGTCTTATCACAATGCAAAAGAACAAATTCGATAACAAAACCCAACCCAACGAGCCCAACGATCGATAGACCAGAAATAGAAACAATTCACAAAGTCGTCATCATCATTCAAAGTCTGCTTATCAATTGAAATTTACCATAATTTCATTGGCACGACTGAAAGACTTGAGGACTGATATGAATTGACCGATTGCTCGTGAGAAGGGAATACGCTGATATCATGCATAGAATATCAGGAAAATACCAGAAACTACAAGATTTCATTAAAAAATACAAAAAAAAAAAGGGAATGCAAAGAGAAAGTGAAAAGTGAATTGGCCTAAATAAACAACTACAAAAAAAAAGAAATGGAAAATGTCTCACTGATAATGCATATAATAATAATCAGGCGCGTAATTCAATTCAAATGTCTTTTTTTTTAGAGGGGAAACAAGCAATTAATAAATTTCCGCTTTCCGAAAGAGAGAAGAGTGAGAATAAAGTGAGAAAGAGTGTTGTTCGGGTTGTAATTGTTATCAGTGCATAAACAAATTTATTTAGTTATTTATTTATTTATTGATGTTTACGCTGGCACCTTTCATTGGCACAACGCGGAGGTGACAAGGAGTCCATCACGTCGACGTCGAAGTCGAAGTCGACCGTTGCCCCGTCGCTATCTCGCATGCGACTGATATAAATAGCAAATATTGAAGTTCTAGGAAAAGTGCAGCGCCCCAATATATAACGATTTATAGAAAATTACGAATGCAAGACAACTCAATAATTGTCTGTTATTGAGCATTCAATGAGTGCATTCATTACGACGACGCCTCGTCACCTGATTCGCCCTTAGAACGGAAATACCATTTCAAAGTTCCAGACACAGGTTCAAAGTCTCATCTGTCTCAACTCATTCGCTGACTGCTCGCCGCCATTTTGTTGTTTATCTCTGAGATTTTTGCATTCTACATGCCATTTCCCTCTTGAACCCTTTTTACGCTGTTGCCATCATCCACAGGGGCCCTTTGGCTCTTGGCAGGCCAATCAATCAAGTTTTTTTCTTGCGCTCGCTGAAGCTTTTGCATGCGCCGACAAGATGGAGGCAACGAGCGCAACATAAATATGCAAGGCCCCAACCCAACAGGCAAAAAACTCCTATAAAAACTGGACATCCAACGCACACAGTTGCGCAAATTTACATTGCAAGGTGCAAAAGACCAGATGAGGGGATTTTAATATTTAATTAAACGAAGTTTTAATGCTCTAACTATTGCTTACTATTTTAAGAAATTGTTTGTTTTAACCATTATTTATTATTTTTATCAAAGTGTTACTCTTCCTGGGATTAAAATCTTCACTCTCTAAGGCTTTGTTGTGGTAACAAAATAACTAATAATTCATTAAAAAAAGTAAGAAAGCTGTAGTAGTAGTATATACAACCATATTTTAAAAATATACCAAATTAATATGCCAAAAATACTGAAATATACCGAAGGCTGTGCGATACCTGATACCCGTTTTAAATAAAACTATATGTTATTCTAAAAATATACTGAATTAATATACCAATAATACTAAAATATACCGAAGGCTGTTTTTGGTATATCTTTATAGTACTACATTCAACATTCATGCCTTCTTCTGCCTGTCAAACATTTTGTACAGAACACAAAGTTATATATACCAATAATACTAAAATATACCGAAGGCTGTATTTGGTATATCGTTATAGTACTACATTTATATTTAATGCCTTTTTCTGCCTGTCAAAATTTCCTGCACACACAAAGTTAAAAAATTACAACAAGTAAGATAGATATACATAGTAGTGTATACAACCATATTATAAAAATATACTAAGTTAATATACCAAAAATACTGAAATATACCGAAGACTATGCGATACCTGATACCCATTTTAAATAAACCTATATGCTATTCTACAAATATACCGAATTAATATACCAAAAATCCTAAAATATACCGAAAGCTGTATTTGGTATATTGTTATAGTACTACATTCAATATTAATGCATTCTTCTGCCTGTCAAAAGTTACTTTGTAGTAATACGCTTACAATATTTCGCTAATTATATAAATACCCTCCATAATATCAGATTGAAGGATTCAAAACATTTCCCTCAGAACGTATAATTTAATAACTGATATTGAGCTTTACTAACTGAAAGACAAGATTGCTCTTAGGAAAATAAATATTTGTAGTTATGTTACTAGTATTCAAATTTAGGATCTCAAATTGTACATTTCAAACTTTACGTCATAGTTGAAAGTCTCAGTCGCAGTGCAGGTGTAAAATGGAGACCCAAACGTGGCATGCAACACAGCCGCGTTGACAAACTGTACGCCACACGGGGCAGCATCAGTTGGCCAAGGCAACTCAAGGTAACAATCGTTGTCCAATGGACGATCTGGCGGGATCTGCTTCTCTGTCTGCGTCTGTCTCTTTGGCAGCTCTCTCTCTCAGGTCTCGGCGTATGATGTATCTCTGTATCTGCATTCTGTAGTTGCCACTTTTTGCTGGCTGCCACACAGCAGCATCGACAGTCTGCAGACTTCGACTGACATTTTCTTAATTTATGCGTTTTACGCGCTCGATATGCAATTTTGTTGTTGTTGTTGTTCTTGTCGATTGCTGATGTGGTTCTAATGGGATCCGCGAGAGCGATTCCCCTGCTGCTCGTAGTAAGTAACCAACAAGAAGAGTCTCAACAGGACTTATCTCTCTACCTGCTGGTATGTCGTTTATCTTGTAATATTTATTATGCTTAATGTAAGCAAACATAATTACATAAATAACATTTAAAATGCAAAATTATCCCACGATAAGAGCGGACAACATTAAAACATCAATTAATGTTGCCAACTCCTTTTTCAGCTATCCACAGCTCACAACTCTCTTGCTGCATTTGGAATTTATTGGCAAACTGCGTGAAAGATGCATGAATACTGAGAACTAGAAGAGAGAGAGCTAAGAAAGCTATAAACCCCTTACACATTTAGATGATAGAAGCAATAAGAAAGTACAGAAAATACTCATAACTAGACGCTATATATACCTTAAGCTATAAACACCTTAAAAGTTTGGATGAAGAAAGCTATACGAAAGAACAGAAATTAGTAAAGATACTTTAAAGGAAATTACAATTTTAAACAGATTTTTTAAAAGTATTATACACAGCTGCAAAACATAAATGAAAACTCTTTACTCTACTTATTTTATTACCATCAATTTCAAATAAAATATTGAAATAAAAGCTCTTTAATTTGACTTATTTTATTGCCTCCAATTTGAACTTTAATTTATTTGCGCTTTTCTGAAAATATTCAAATGACCCTCATAACAATTATGCGCTCAATTGGCAGCCAATGCAGTAATGCTATAATAAAGTAAGATCTGAATTTTCGTAGCCAATTAATTAATTAAACACACCCACACACACACTCCGGGAGAGCGAGGGAAGGGGACTTGACTGACTGACTGCTTTTACATACTCTAAATGAAATGCAATGAGAATTTATGGCCGTCAGCGGCCAAAAGAGCGGCGAGTGAGTCAAGTCAACGAATTTGTCAAAGCAAATCAATAGGCGACAGCGAAGTGACCCCCTCGAATAGTTCCCACAGCAGTGAGTAGAGTGTGTGTTTTTTATGCAATCGAAATGGATAATTGTAACTGACGCCCAGATGTGCGCAAAAGGTCCGACAACAAACGGCGACAAACGGGCGACATTTAGTCCAAGAGAGAGGGAAGGGAAAGGAGAGGAGCTGCGGTTAGTTGTGCGTAGCTGACTCGAAATCGATATGGATGCGACTCGAGTTGTGGCTCGAGCTAATTATTCAATTGAAGAACGTTTAATTTATTTCAATATAATCGAATTGAAAGATCGCAATGACAGCGGCCCAACAACTTGCCAACTTGTGGCGCTCCCACGAAAGTCAAACAAATTCATTTAATGTTTAATTGTTGATACCAAAACGCACCCAGAAGAGGGGTTTAATACGCCACAGCGACAGAGGCGTAGTCAAAGGGGAATTACTAGTTTACTTTACCAACATTTTTACCAACTGCGCCTCTGATCGAAGTGGCGCTCTTTTTATGCTTGCCGCCTACTCGAAAGCCTGCAAATTTAAATTTGATTAAAGTACACAAACGGAAACTCAATTGCAAAAGTAAACTGAAGCCATTTCAAACTGCATTACTGCGAGTTACTTTTTAATTCAATTATATCAACGAGCTGGGAAATTATGTGAATCAACTTTTATGATACGAAGAGGAGCTCAGCTGGTTATTCCAATAAAACATTTTTCGAGTGAGCAAATATAAATATTTGTAGGCAATAAAATACACTTGGCCCTCGCTTAACACGGGGGTTACGTTCCTAGAAATCCTCGTGTTAAGCGAAATCGTGTTAAGCGAAACATCGATTCAGTACAAAATAAGGGGTTACGTTTGCAAAATTCTAAATTGGAAGCAAAAACAATTTTTTTTGTTTAAATTTGGTCTCTTTTTATTAAAGTTTCATACATTTGTTTAAAATTAACCAAAAGTTATTATGCATATGCCTTTAATATATGCATAAGCTTCATATTTTCAAAATTAAAAGTTGGTATTAAATTAAAAAAGTTGCTTCATATAATTAATTAACAGGTTAAACTTTATAGAAACTTAAAAAATGTTAAAAAGTAAGAAGATCAAGTTTCTATTCATATTAAATTTGACATGCATTTGGTGGCATTCATAGTATAAGACAGTTTGTTTCAACATGTTTCCTACGAACGAAGCGTGTTAAAGGGGGGCTGGGAGCAAATTTGTAACCGTGTAAGACCGAGTTCATGCTAAAAGAGTCTGTGTTAAGCGAGGGCCAAGTGTAGTTGTTTTTCTACAGCAAATTCTCAACTATATATTGAATTTATTATATTATATTATATTTCACATTATAGCATATACATACATATAAATATTACTTTCCTTTAACGAATTCGCTCAATTCTCTAAAGAATTCTTAATAGAACCTTTCAATATGTAATTCAAATTTTTGTGTAATGTAGCGACTAAATTAATCCACAATAACGCTCTAGTTTAACTAAAAGATGTATCAGAAAGATCACCGAAGTATTACCTCATAGTACTTATAATTTGTAGACGATTATTTAAAGCAAAAACCATTCAAAATATTTCACTGTTTTTACCCAAAGTATTCCCAAGAAAACCTTACAACGCGGTCTCATTTAACCGAAAGATATAAGCTTATAACTCTTAATATTTGTGGATAATTATTCAAAGTAAAAACTATGCAAAATATTAGCTTCAAAGGGAGAAATCATTAGCCTCAGTACCTGATATTTAGCTTACCTATTATATAGATAAGAATTGTTCACAGTTTAATGTCTTAGTTGAAAAACTTACTAGAAATTGAAACTTCCCTCTAAAATATCTCGCTTTTCTATAAACATTTCTCATCGAAACCTTACAATTCCTTTGACATGTTCAGTCCATAACAAGCTTTCCAACTTTAGCTGCCATGTCCAGGCACTTTGCACCTCCTGATGCATAGCGATAAGTCGCGCCTAATGATTTGACAAACATTTATGATAATTTTAATGCGAAAACAGTACGCATAAATTAATTAAGAGTGCGAACAACTGACAATGAGCAACTCGTAATCGTAAATGTATATTAATTTTTATTTCTACTTTTTTTTTCGTTTTTGCTCTCGCACTTGCTGTTGACCAACAAAGCGATTAAATATGTATATATCGCAGTATGTGTGTGTGTGTGCAGTTGTGACTATAAGCGAAGCAAGAGAGTATTACTAATGTATTTACGATCAAGACAAATGTGTCACCAATGACAACAACAACAACAACAACGTCGACAGCATTATAAGTATAACAAACAGGTCTATAAGTGGCAATGAGGCAAAAACCGTAACACGGCCACACAACATGACACAAAAATTAATAACAGCAAACGACTTTTGTATCTGTATCTGTATCTATAGCTATAGCTATGCGAGTGCGTCTGTGTGTGCGGTAAACTCATTAAATTTACAATAATGCGTACAATAACTAAAACACGTATTAAAAATCCTAAATGCCCCCAATGATATTGTCATCGTCGCCGTCGTCGTCGCAAATGAAAAAGATGTCACCTTATGGCCAGATAAGCAAAAGGAGCAGGGAGGAAACAGGGGGGAAGGGAGACACTCTGATAAGTGAAGAAGCGTACATATAATTATTTGCTTTTAATTAAATTACGTGGAACAGCGTGTGCAGTTAAGTGGATTTGTGTGTGGAAATTAGAATTGTTAAAATGTACCACAAAAATTCTGATTGATATCCCCCCAAAAAATAACCCAATACCAAAACTCCCACTCCCACTCTCTCTTCCTCCCCCAGACAAACAAGTGTGTCGAACATAAATTCATTAATAACATTTACGCTGATAGCAGCGAGGAGGAGGGAAAACTGAGACTGAGACTGAAGCTTATCAGCAGTTTTGAATTTAATAATTCTTGTTGTTGCGCAATGATAAATGTCGTTGGTATGTGCCATGAATCAGTTTTCAATTTTCAACTTAATTTGAAAGCCAACAACAACAACAGCAGCATGAAAGGTGTTTTGTGTGGCACACGCAATAACCGCAAAAAGGTAAAATAAAAAAGTAGTGGAAGAGGAAGAGAAGGCAGCCAGAATATCGACTGAAGATACGTGATCAGCGCATATTTATCGCGACATCTGCGCAGTTTGGCCATTAACAGGCCAAAACGAGACGAGAGGAGACTTTTGCCTGTAATGAGGCCACAGATGTGCTGCAGATAGCAGCAGCTAGACACTGCCTCACTGCTCTGAGGAAGAAGTGGAAGCAGGAGCTGGAGTTGGAGTCTCCTAGCTAGATTGTCAGCTTCGATATGGTAAGCACTCAAAACTGAGCTGCACTTGGTTGCTGCTCTGCATAGAGCTTCCTACTACTACACTTACTTACCACAATTCCCAGTTCCCACTCCTACTATCTACTTCAACTTCCACTCCCACTCCTTCTTCTTCTCCTTCTCCTTCTCCTTCGACTACTTTCAAGATCGCGATCGCTATCGCTATCGCTTGGCTTCGAAACGCGTGCACGACCTGTCAAATTGAACGTTGGCGCTTTTTCTCGTGCACTCATTATGATTATGACGCTGGCTTTGCAGATGGGTTTGGTTCCCCTACAACAACAACAACATCAACAACATTAAGATGGGGAAGTGCCTCCTCAACTAAGTGCAAAAACTAGTGCAAGGAATGCGGCTGTAAACAGCCAAAGTGTTGACTTTTTGTACAGCCAAAAAGTGAAAGAATGCAAAGCAGGCGATAGTTAAAATGAGAGGAAAAGCTAAGTTAAAGCGATTGAGTTTTTTACAGATTGAAACTAAAGGAATACAAAGCAGTAGATTGTTAAACAAAAGTTCAAGAATTCAGTAAGTAAAGAAAAGAAATCAAAGAAGGCGATTGACTTTTTTACAGATTAAAATTAAAGAAATGAAAAGTAGATTTTTGAAAAAAGTTCATAAATTCAGTAAGGAATGAAAAGAATTCAAATCAATCGATCGCTAAAAAAAAGTTCATAATTTCACAAAGCAAATACATTTTAAAGCGATTAAAAGTAAGGCATTGTTTAATATACTTCGACTACTACGTAAAAATGTTATTTACCAAGTCTCAATAGCTTAGATAGTATTTAATTGGTTGGTTTTTCCATCAGCCAATCAATGAAAGCCCAAATGGTATTGCAAAGAAATAAAAGATTAAGTTACTAGCAAACGTGTTTAATACTTCAAGCAATGTGTGAAATGATTGCAGACATTTACGAAATTTATTAATATTACTTTTGGCACTAATTCTAAGATAAGGCAATTGTTAAATTTAGCTAAAAGCTGTGCTATTTGTAAGCACATTTTTCGCAAGAGAAAAAGTTGTATTTATTATGTCAGAATTAATATTGAAATATATTTAACAGTCTTTGTCTATTCCCCAAATGTATTCCTACGCTAGCTTTCGCTAGGAATTTGACACTAATTCTGAAATAAGAAATTTGTTAAAGTTTTGCTCTTTTTAAACACATTTTTAATATGAGAAAATGTTCTGTCTGTTATTACAAAAGTTTTTTTATACTTTTAATATACAACCATTCTTTAATAATACAATATTTACTACTTTTAAATTCTCTATCTCTTCTGTGATAATTTTCGCTAAGAATTTTACACTAATTCTAAGAGAAGGCAACTGTTTAATCTCTTTAAAAGCTCATTTTTGACGTTGATAAATGTTCTAAGTATCTTTAATAAAATTCATATGTGTGATTTCTTTACTAATACTGTATTTACTCTTTCCCAAATCTATAGCTTTTCTTCGCTAATTGTTGCTAAGAATTTGTATCTATTATTAGAGCCAGCCAATGGCCTTTTAGTTGACATTATCCGCGGAGTTTCATTCTGCAACGATTGGCCGCATATTCAGATAATTTTCATAAATTCTAGCAGAGTATCCCATCTATCCAGGCAGCCATCCATCCTAGCTAGTCATTCAACTTAAACCCATTGCACGTCTAATTGGCGCTCGACTCTATGCGCCAATTAATACAAGCCAAACATTTCGGATTTTTCTAAAGCATAGAAAGAACAGCAAATTGGACGCAGAACAGAGCGAGAAGGAGAGAGAGTGAGAGAGAGAGAGAAGTACTTGGAGTGGTGCTGCGAAGTATAAAAATGCTTTACAAGTACACAAAAGTGTCATTCCATCACTCACTTAAAGTATTCATCCATTAATTGCCCGAAAGCCATTGCAGAACGTTGAAAGTCGGAATGGAACAGGACAGAACGGGACAGTACAGGACAGGACAAGCAGAAGACAGGACAGGTCGTATCAACTGGTCGCCAACTGACGCCAGTAGCAAACCTCAAACAACAACAACCACAACAACCACAACAACAGCAACAACGAAGGCGGCGGTTGACTTTCAAGTCGAAAAGGCGGCAGCCATAATGCAAAGAGCTCCAGCTTGCAACATCAACTTGAGGCAACTTGAGGTTGAGGCTGCTTCAGGGCAATTACCATGAGTCGCAGTTTTGTCAAGGGAACCGCAGTGCGGGGAGCAGATTTAAATCAGCACAAAATGCGACTCTTTTGCTGGAGATTGGCTGAAGCCTTGACAGGCGCACGTTGACAGTGCGTTTGACAGTCAGTCAGACAGACAGACAGAAGGAGAGAGAGACTCTGTCTGTTGTTGCTGCTGCTGGTGATATTCAAAGTAATTGCTTGAAAAATGCAATAAAAATGTACGACAAAAAAACAGGAGAAGACACAGCAGCAGCAGAGAGAGGAGAGAAGAGATGGGGGAAGAATAAACAAGCTGACAACTGACGGCTAAAATGGTGGAATCTGGTCGGGAACGCCTGAGTATGTGAAAAAGTACAATTGTTATGGTGGCATAAACTATACTCATAAGTGAGGCCAGACGCAGACGATCCCAGCAACAGCAACAGCAGCAACAAGCAACAGCAGCAGCAGCCAGAGATTCTGACATGGAGCAAATGGAGCGCAGTGATTGGATGCATATCAAAGTAGACAGCCGGGAACAATGAAAGACAACGAACGAGTCTAAAAACGATACTCAGACTCGTATATCTCTCTGGAGCCTGGAGACTCGAGTCTGTGCGGCTTCTTGGCATTTTGGGTAACGCCTTTGGGGCATACGCAAAAGCCTTTAGGCCATGTCATTCGCAGCCGCGCATCGAGCATGTTTTGGCCTTTGATTTTGTCACCAATCAACATGCAGCACAAGCAAACGAAAAGCTGTGGCTATTGAGCAGAAATTCCTTTAAAAGATATACTGAGAGTTGGCAGAAATATATATGTATAAAATAAATGTACTTTATCTACAAAAGAAGTAAGAAAGCAGTCGAATGTGCTCGACTGTAAAACAGTGCGGTATTATTTTTCAAATATACCAAATTAATATACCACAAAATATATATCATAAGCTATCTTTGGTGTATTTATATAATACTACATTTAAAATATACCATATAGTACAAAATATACCGCGACTGTTAATATTAAAATGAATCAAATGCTGTGTTTGGTATATTTATATAATAATACATTTCAAATATACCACACAATACAAAATATACCCCATTATGAGAATGTTATTCTTAGAATATACCGAATAAATATACCACAAAAATACTAAAATATACCAATGACTTTATTTCGTATATTAATTTAAAATACACCACAGAGTAAAAATATACCTCATTGAGAGACTGTTATTTTTAAAATATACTGAATCAATATACCACAAAAATACTAAAATATACCGATGACTTTATTTGGTATATTGATTTAAAATATACCACATTGAGAGACTGTTATTTTTTAAATATACTAAATTAATTCTGAAATATACCAATGTCTGTATTTGGTATATTGATATAATACTACAATTAAAATATATCATATGTGTAGCAAGTTCAATAAGTTCGTTTATGACTAGCACAATTATTTTTCTGAATTATTCATTAAGAATATCGAAGATACTCCCACCCAAATTTAGGAAACTTTCTCACTTTCCTGAGTTAATTTGGTTGAGAAATGCAGGCAATTTCGTTAGGCATCAATTTCAAGCGATTATTTCGAACTGAGCCAAGGGTCAAAGGCTTCTTTTTGGCTCAGCCCGTGGAAGGAGTAAGATACGCCCAAAAAAAAAGGGGAGACACGCAGAAGCAACGACGTTTAAGTGTAACTGAAAACCGCTGGAGCAGCGCAGTAAATGAAGGCAGACGGTTTACATAACACTTATGACCAAATCAAGCTGTGTGAAAACAGCCAATGAACTCACGCACATGCTTCTTGTCTAGATACAAGACATACACATAGAGATACACGCTCTGGCAGATACATAGATACATTGCGAGACTGTTAAATACTTGCAATTTTATGAGCCAGAGCGAAAAAAAAAAGTGAAAACTGCGCGAGGAAACACGATACAATGGCCACAGCACCGAGAAGAGTCAAAGCAACACAGTCAAGGACATGCCGCAAATCCTGCACTGCGATTGCCCCGACACCAGCACCGACATCGACTCCGACCCCGACTACGACCCCGACCCAGATCCACATTTGGCCAGTCTGGCAGACAACTGGACGCTGAGGCTGTTTGTTGGATTTGTTCACAGATCGCATTCAATGCACGGCAAGGAGAGGTCAATGGAAGCCAAAGTTCAGCGCGAAATTCGCGCGAAAATATAATCAACTTTCTGGTGAAAGTGAAACAATCAACTTCTGGCCAAAAGCGCACACACGGAGATAGATGAATGTGCCACCACAGAGTTTGCTCTGAAGGTCACCAGTTCGCGTCCACAGCGCACCACAGCTCATGAGCATTACGCAAGGTCTTTAGAAGGGGCTTGACCTCTTGACATTTGCCGACGGTATTTGTGACTTACCTTTTTGGCGTGGTCGTGTGGGCTGCAATGAAAGAGAAGAGTGTGAAGTTGATTAATTAGCGATTAATATTGCAATTGATTTGTAATAATATATATTATAATTCTTATAATTAATGTAGATCTTGTTGTACATATAAATTTGTTGTATAAAACATGCATGCAAAGGCATGTATAATACTTATATTAAATTTCGAAAGAGAAGTCTTTCAACATTTTTCAGCATTGCAATGCATTGTAATGCTGCTTGGTAAGAATTTAAAATTTTAAAATGTATACTTAAGGAATAATGAACAAGTAATAAGTGTGCTCGATTGTGAGCTGCCCGCTATCCACTTTTAATCAAAGCCAAGGAGTGCGGTCTTAATTTTAAAATATACCGAATTAACATACCGCAAAAATTACTAAAAATATACCAAAGACTATATTTGGTATATTGATATATTACTACATTAAAAATATACCGAATTAACATACCGCAAAAATTACTAAAAATATACCAAAGACTATATTTGGTATATTGTTTTATTACTACATTAAAAATATACATACCGCAAAAATTACTAAAAATATACCAAAGATTATATTTGGTATATTGATATAAAGTGGAATATATACTAGATACTAGATAAAAACAACTAAGAACCCTAGTAAGTAGAAGTTTTTGTCCATACAAAATTTCTTAAATAACTTATACAATTTTTATCCAATCACAAACAAAAACTAAAATCATAAATACTATAAATATAAAGATTATATTTTAATATTAAAACAACATTTTAATCTCCAAAGTTTATATATATCGTAATTTATCCTTCCCGAAACTCAACGAAAAGTTACTTAACTCTCAAAACCTTAATCCCAACAGATGTTATTAGTATACATATTTATTTTTGCAGACTACTTCCTTGCCACTTTTTGGGGGCAACTTGCTTATCAGTTCACACATCCAGCACGCAATGAGAGAGGAGACCCGCAAAAGAAAAAAAAAGAGCAACCAAAATCGAATTGCAATTAACTTGGGCAATTTTTGTGATTTTTAAATATTATGGGAACACGCACAGAGCAAACATACACAAACATACACACACAAATACACAGAGTGGCATAAAGTGGAGCAGAAGAAGTGAAGTCGAGAGTGCTGCGGCACTTGCCAGCATTGCCAGCCTGTTGTGGTCTTTGGCTATGCGATCTGGCAGCACTGATAAGCGGAGAGCAAGAGCAGACCAGCAATTTACAGCCTAAAACTGAACTGTTGTGGCTTACTGCCATCCGCCATCCGCCAGCCAGCCACCGTTCCTAACCTTACACAATCCATTTTGGCCAGCTGCTGCTGCTGTGCGGTCTGTGCGATCTTGGCCAAGAGCCCCCGAAGACTCTGGCTAACTGGTCGCAGCTTCCGCTTAGCCTCGAATGGCTAAACAACTGCTGCTCTTGCTCGTGGCTACAATTTTATTTACGAGTCATGCGCGCGACCGTCGCCTTGCAGACGGGCTAACAACAACAAGCTGCCTCTTCTCCCCCTCTGCTGTTTCACCCACCTCTTTACTACTACTTGCCCCAGGCTGCATTCGCGTGTGTGCGTTGCTCTTCTCTCTCTGTCTCTCTCTGCTTCTTTGCCATTTTTTATTCATACTCATTCATTCATGCCTGTGACCCATGGCGTGCCTTGAAGCTGCACTGGACACGCACCTAATAAGTTTTGATTAGAACAGTCTACAGCGCGGGTGAGTTAATTAAAAAAACGCTCGGCTAGCGGAATGCATATCAAGAGTATCTTTGAGATACCTACTTAAGATTAAGCTAGTAGCTAATCGAATTGTTTCAAGATCAACAAAGTTGTGATATCTTTTTATTTATTATATTAAATACTAAATCTAATTTTACAGAAGACATTTCCGGTTACTATGGATACGACTGATATCTTATCTCAGGTTATTATTATTGAAAAGTAGAAATATAGTCTATCAATTTAATTCTAAAACATGTTATTCATATTACAAGTTCAATGCTAAGCTCACATTGAAGTATCGCAAATATCTTATTAAATTGTGAATTACATGATTTTCCTATAATTACTATCAGGAAATGATTTTTGCAATGGCACTTTAATTAAAAGAGAACTGATATCCCCAATTAACGCCTTTTTTAAGTATAAGTACACAGAGAAAAAATCTATATTTAAAAGTAGATTACAGTAGTTAAGAACATTTCGATCTTAAAATGTTGCGATTCCCTACCATTAAAATTATAACCTAATTTCTGGTTTTGGTTGCCTTTAGAGTGACAATCAAAATTTAAGATTGTTTGATCTCGATTTGACATTTTGAGTTTTTGGTTCAATTTTGAGATTATTCCATTCTTGAAACATGTCTATAATCTTGATTTTCAAGACTTGCAATCTAGATTTGTTGTAGAATTTCCTTCTTGATTTAAGAATAAACTTTCTTGATTACCTTTTGACATCATACAATCTAGATTCTATATTCAAGTTGTTATTCTTGATCTTAGCACGTATTTTCTTTCTGTGTTAGTAAATATGTTTGACTAGAGAAATGGTTCTTGCTCTATTTACTGCAAAGTGATTGACTCTATAGTTACAAATCTATTTCGTGTATATTTATATTCCCTATACTATATTCATGTGCTCAACAAAGCTAATCAATTTAACACATTTTATTTTAGCGACATGTTTTATTTATCTGTCGTCTAACAACATTTCAAAGGCTAAAAATAATGTGACACTGCGAATCTATCTAATATGCGATTATTTTCTAGCTGAACTCGACCTTCTGCAACGCAAAACAATTGATATCACATCAGAGATAATGCGAAGCTACCGATCATCATAATGGGCCAACCAAATTATTATTATGAATGCCTGCAGGCAAGCACTGAGCGAGGCATTGACAAGCTTCTTCTGCCTGTAGTTGGCTAACAAACATAAACCCACACACACACACATACACACACAACAACAACTGTTGGTGGCCACGTTTTTGCCTGAGCCAGGCTAATAGACATTTTGCCTATTTTAATAAGTGGCTAAAGGCGTGAAATACTCGTGGTAAGCCTCTATCGTTGGGCCAACTATCAATGGCTGTTTGCCTGGGCCACCATGCAGCTTTGCCACAAGTTTGTTGCAAGTTGTCAGCTGCCCCTGTTGCCGCGTTGCAGTTGCAGTTCGGCTGCTGCTGCTGCCGGTAAATATGATTTTTGCAGCTGTTTTAGTTGTGTCTTTCCCTATTCCATTCCCTTTGGCAACCTCCAAGTGCATGCCCCAAACCGAATGCCCGCCAATGTGCAACGCCAATTTGAGTGCCGCGCTCAGCCACAAGGTGAGAAATGAGATTTTAATCGGACGTGTCTGATTTCAAATGAGCTTTAATGGGGAACCCATTTAGCAGCACTTACCCAGGGTTCGACTCACAGACTCTCAGACTCCGAGTCTCCTCGACCAGTCTCCCAGTCTGCACAGTCGCCCAGTCTCTCTGCCTGCTTTTAGTTTAGTTTATTTATTTTATTTATATATTTATTTTTTTTACCAAAGGTTTTTCCTCTTGTTATCGTTTTGTGCAGCTTTGGGGCAATGCTGTACAGCACACCAAAGCAGCGACTTGCCTTTGTTGTTGCAGTTGTTGTTGTTGCAACAACAGCGGCAGCAGCAGCAACATTTTTATTACATTGCAATGCAACATGAACTTGTTGGCTGTGCCTCACGAGCTTTGGCTGCTCAGAAAGTCGCATTAAAATTATTGAAATCACCCTTTCATACAGTTAAGCCAATTTTATGCTGTCCCTCTACTCTCTATGGTTTTGAATCAGTTTTGCGAGTTGGAACGGAAAATATATATTCAATTTGAAAAGGTAACGGAAAAAATATTAGCTTTGATTGAGAAAGAAACTGCAAATACAATATTTTTATGCTTCTGGATAATTGTTTAACTAGAAGGATACTGTGCGGATTACTCTTAAAATATACCAAATTAATATACTGAAAAATACTTAAATATACTGAAGGCCTCCTGATATACTATGTCATTTAAATTATACCAAATAAATATACTGAAAGATACAAAAATATGCTGAAAGCTGCATTTAGTATACCGATATACTATTACATTTAAAATATACTGAACAAATACACAACAAAATACTAAAAAAAAAATCCAAAGGCCATATTTGGTATATGGATATACAATTACTCTTGAAATATACCAAATTAATGTACTGAAAATGGTATATTCGGTATATTGTTATACTATTGTATTTAAAATATACCAAAATAATATTTTGAAAAATACTGAAGGCTGCATTTGGTATACCGATATTCAATTACATTTAAAATATACTCAACAAATACACTAAAAAATACTACAAAAATCCGTAGGCCAGACTTTGTGTATCGATATACATTTCAAATATACCAAATTAATATACTGAAAATATACGAAGATATAATATTTTTGGTATATTATTATAATATTATATTTAAATGATACCAAAATAATATACTGAAAAAGTCTAAAAATATACCGAAGGCTATATTTGGTATATCGATATACGTTTACATTTAAAATATACCTTATTGTTCAGAAAATACTACATTATCAACCAAAGCAACAAAGACACGATATCATCATCTGATATTGCTATATAAAATTATTTCGGAAATAACTTCTAATTTGTTTACGCATTATAGAACATAATAATTTTAGTATTCAACCATCCAAAATTATTTGTATAATCAAATCGCAAGCTTCTATTCCATATTCGTAGCGCTCACGCAATGTGTTGAAGTTCGCCGTTGCTATCCGCCTTCGGTGCCATTAAGGAGCTAATAATTTGGGGCCAACTCATCGCGATAAACACGCAAAATGCTGAGCATGCCAGTCGACACCTTTGTATGCACATCTTGTGGCCGAGATTTGTCCAGCCACCCATAAGCCGCTACCGTCTGTGTGCAGTCCGTTTGGCAGTGTCCCCTTGGGCTATTTAAGCAAATGATCAGCAATCCAATGAGCAGGTCGCCAACACGCAACGAGCCGCCATCTCCCCTTCTCTTCTCTTCCATCCCGCCCGCTCTAGTCTCGAAGTGAAAAAGTGTGAATTGTTTCGTGCCCAGAGCCAAAAACGTTGCCAGATAAAAGTGAAGCCAGGCTGCAGGTAGCCATCGAGACCGTGTCGAAGGCAGCTGCAACTGAAGCTCAAACTGAAGCTGAAGCTGATCTTGTTGCCAGCAGCCTTCAGCTGTTTTTGCATACGATCGAGAGAGGGAGAGCTCTGAAGCTGAAACTGAAACTGGAGTTCGCCTGGTTTGCAATTTTCAACGCGCATTCTTGACGTTTTTTCCCACATTAAATGCATTGTTGTTATGGTCAACAGCTACGGGCCTGGCTACCGGTCTTGGGCCATGCAAAACAGCTTGTTAAGCACTTGTGCCCCCAACAGCAACAACAAAGTGGCACATTGTGTGCTCGAGTTTAAAACCTTTTTTTTAACCTTTTTTTTGGCTTGAGCTTATTAGGCAAATAAAGCGCGCTCTGGACCAAGGTAGCAATTTCAGTGCTTAAACAGCGACACGCATTATTACCATAATCAGTAACAAGAGGTGGATGAAGTGTATAAAGTAGGAGGTTAAAGGAGTACTGAGTAGGCGGCTTATCATCATCATCATCATTATAGCAGTCTTATCAGCGCGTAAGCTAAGCAATATGCATCAAAAAAAAGATCTGATAAATCAAGACGAGCACAAGGACAACTATTGAACTTTAAAGTAAGCAACAAGTTTCATAATTGCAACAGAAATATAAACAAGTAAGAAAGTTACAGTCAAGTGTGCTCGACTGTGAGAAACCCGCTACCCATTTATTATTTTATTGATTTGCAGGGGCGGAAGTGGGCGTGGCAAAAATTTGAAACAAACGTGATCTGCGTTCAAACATAACAAATGCTGTCGAAAAAAATTATAGCTCTATCTCTTATAGTCTCTGAGATCTAGGTGTTCATACGGACAGACGGACAGACAAACAGTCGGACATGGCTATCGTCTCGGCTGTTGACGCTGTTCAAGAATATATATACCTTCTACCTGTTACATATATTTCCTGCCGGCACAAAGTTATAATACCCTTCTTCCCTATGGGTAGCGGGTATAAAAAGTATCGCTATTATTATAAAGTGTTCGTAGTCTTCTTTTATTAAATAACCTGTTTAACATGCGCATTCAATTTATAATTATGAATTCTACATGTTTTGAAAGATTTTAGAGAAATGGACAAATGAAAAAATAAATATTACTTTAATTGTTTATAAGAAAAGCTATTTCTTTTAATCTTTTAAGATTATAATCAAAAGTTCAACACTCTTCAAATAAGAAATCTCAAACTTTTAAAACTATGTTTTTAAATAGAAATTTATATCTTAGAAATTTATACTCTTTCTTAACTTTAGTTCTAGTTTGTCATAAGCTACATAACATACACTTTAAACTCTTATTTATAAATACCAATTACTAATTTCAATAATATTCTCAACGACTTTTAGTGATCCACTGGAGCATGACATGAGTTTTATTACAACCTTAGCTTACACGTTTACCTTTAGTGCTGATTATCAATTTATATTTATTTTGCTGGCCATTGAAACACAAAAAAGCGCATTACTCATACGCCCGTTGGCGCGTGCTGAGCGAAAAATTCCCTTCACTTGAATTCTCATATTTCATGTAAAAAACTAAAAACAAAATTTACAACACATACAGAATATATATATATTCTTATGTACACAACTAATACATATATATAACATGCTTGGAAATTCAATAAAAATTGGCCAAATTGAAAATGTGAAATAGCTGCCGAAAAGTCGGGGAAATCGGAGGGGAGGGGGAGCTGCCCCTCGACTGCGCTGCCTCGACGCTGACCTATCCATAAACAAATACGAATCGAAGCTGCCCCGAACAGTGGCTCATAAATATTTAAAAATTAATTTCACAATATGCTGGCAGTCAGTTTTTCTTTTTTGTATTTTCGTATTGGCATTTTTTCCATTTTGTAGCAGCAGAAGACGGAGAAGAAGAAGAAGAAGCTTTTGGCCCGCTAGTCATTTTTCAATTTCATACTTAATTTTATGGCATAAATGCCAAAGTTTTATATAAAAGCGTGAAGGAGAGAGATAGCTGGGAAAAAAGAGAAAGAAAGAGCACTAGCTTATATAAGATGCCATCATATTTCATTTGTATATGTGTGCGGGCGTGTGTGTGCGTCTGTGTGTGTGTGTGTAGTCAAGGTGCAAACAGAAGGCAGCCAAAGCCAGCAGCTGTAATTACATACAAAAAGGGGGAGTTTGGTAGTTGGTTGGATGGTGCACCCAATGCTTTTATATTCTAAAACCACACACTTGCATACGTATATGTAGCAAGGAACTTGGAGAAGGGGAAGAGGAAGAGAAGTTCCTTTGCAGGACAGCAAGAAATACCTTTCATATGTAGCACTTTGCTCCACAGTTATCGTATTTTATGTGCTCCTCCGGATATGCCCGTCTGTCCTTCCCTCCCTCCCTCTGCCAGCCTTGTCCTATTCCTTGCCACACACACACACACACTCACACACACTTTCACGTGCTGCACATGCGACGTCGTTTTGCAACATTTTCTGCCATTTGTGCAGTTTTTCATGTTCATGTGCATGTGCAGGATATGAAAATTTTCCAAAGCGCATTTCTCTCCCTCTCTCTCTCTCTTCCTCTCTTTCTAGCTCCCTCTTATTCGCCATTTTTATACTTTTGCTTCTATACTGCATGTAGAATTTAATGTGTATGCTTGTGTGGTTGCATGTGTGTTTGTGTGTGTCTGTATTGCACATTCAAGTTGGGAAAATGTGCACTTACATTATCATAATGGAAATGCTTTTGACTTGAGCGCCAGAGTTGTCGCATGCAACCACAAATTTTATTATTTACATAAAATATAGATTACTTGTGAATTATTATCGAAACTTCAGTTCCATTGAGGACAGCATTAGCATAGCCTCTTAAAGCAGTTGCAATAAGACCAAATTTTAGTTCTTTCAGAAAGGAATGTTATATAGTTGAAGTTCTAAATGTATAATAGAAGTTTTAAAGTACTTTATTAACATTTAATCAACATTAATAAATAAATAAGAAGTTTAATAGATGATATGTTACTTTAAAAATGTTGGAAATTAAAATTTATTACTTCCATACAAAAAAAACTATTTATGTATAGAAAAAAATAATAATAAAGTTTTCATAGAAAGTCTAATTTCTTTTTAGGATAAATATATTCAGTACTACTTAATAACACTGAATTGACGAAAATAATATTCAGTGAAAATGTGAAACATATGTTGAAGATTAAAATATATTTTCTTTTATGTATATTAAACTTCTTTATGTACTTCTTTTAAAACATTTTTGATAAGAAATCAAAAGAAAGAGTATCATAAAATATATTTAAATTTAATATAAATTTAAATTTTATAAAATTATTATTTTTTTTACAAACGTATCTTCTTATATCTTAATAAGAAATTGCGCTCAAAGAAATATGAATTTAAAATTTTTTCAAAATAATTATCAATGTAAAATTTTGATTTCTTTTAGTAAATGGTCTATTAATTCAATATTAACCTCATCATTTTAGTTCGCAATTTCACAACTAGAATCCTTTTATAAATCCCCTCATATGTATAACATATTTTAGAAAGTAATCATTTTTACTTCTACTAAATGGTCTATAAATACCATAATTTTAATCATTTTTCCCAACTGCTTCATTCTTCTAAATCTCTGACAACTTGACAACCCTACATGCAGTTGCGCTATAACTCTGTAAGTAAATGCGAGTGAAGGCAACTAAAAGTGGGTGCCGTAGCTTCCATCTTCCATATCCTCAACGCTCACCTCCGCTTAGGTCTATGCCCAAGGCAGCCATTGTATTCTGATTGTGCGCCTTACGGGCTCTACTTCGCTATGCATGTGTGTGTGTGTGTGCGTGTGTGCTGAGAGATGGAAAATATTATTTTTCATAAATTTTAAAATATACCGTACGAAGGAGCAGAGCGCCAAGCCTCGACTAAGCCAAGCAAACTTTCTCTCCTCTGTGTGTGTGTGTGTGTGAGTTTTGTGTGGCATTTCATTCGCTCTCACAGAGTTCGCATGCCTGGCTTTATGTACCATATCTGTGTATATATGCCACAGTATACAGATTTGGGCAGCATATACTGACACACACACACACACATGCCGCAGAAGGCAAAATAGAGGAAAATGTATGCAACATTTTACAATGCAAAAGCCATTTACTTGCGACAGGCAAAAGAATGTGAAGAAAAGGGAGAAAAAGAGCGATAGAGAGAGAGTGAGTGAGAGAGTGAGAGAGAAAGCGAGCAAAGGAAAAGCATACGTAAAACTTGTGCGAAGGAGCAGGCAAAGAAGTAGCTGTATGTGTGTGTGTGTGTTTGTGTGTGAGGCAGTCAACATATGAAAAATGAAAAGTCACAACTGTGGAACGAAAAACTTGGAAAAGACTTGCCCTCCCTCTCCACTCCCCCCTCAGCTGCTCCCGCTTGCACACGGCTCTCGGCTCTTGGCTATGCCTTATATAGCATTTCCTGCCATTGTATTCCCTCCCACACACACACACTCACACACACAGGGAACTGTACACACATAGCTCCTACTTTTTATGTCGCTTGTCCCGGGCGTAATGTAAATAAAAAGAGACAGGAAATGTTTGCAATATGTATGAAAATATCAAAAGAAAAGTGCGCAAAAAAAAGCATTTCTAAAAAGTAAAAAGAAAAGAACCCAAGAGGCAGAGACTGCCTGCTATAACTTAGGTGCGCTTCACTCTCTGCCCCTTAAGAAATATGACGATGATGATGACGATGATGATGACGATGATGATGGTGGCACAACGGGGCGTATGTGGCATGTGAGCGAGACAGCGCATTGTGCTCTGCATATAGTCAAATGCCGACGAAGGCTATTGAAAACGATTTCTAAAACATTTTAAAAACTTGTGTGCTATCTCGCTCGCACCCGCATGCAAGTTTCCGTTTTTTTATGTGATCAAATCTGTTTGGCAGTAAAAACTTGAGGGAGGTTTTCGCTCTAAAATGGGGAGTGGTGAAAAGAATGTGAAGTGAAGAAATCGGGTAGCTGGCAGAAACACATGCATGACGGTACACACACAATGAAAGCTATAATGAAATTGCTTTTGGGGCAAATGTGAAAAATGCCATAAAAAAAATTCAATGAATGGATAATTGTTGTTGATTTTAATGCATATTCAGCTAAGGATTATACGTTATTTGCTGACTTTACTATATTTTTGGATTCTGATTGAAATATAAAAGAACATTTCGTGCAAAATTTATAAAAAGAAAAGTTTTGTATATACAAAAATGAAGTATTAGAGTAAACGATTATTAAGAGAAGTTCTTTATAAATGAAGTATTATAGTAAACTATAATTAAGAAACCAACTTTATAAAAGAAGTATTTGTAGTAAAGGATATTTAAGAAAAGTTGTAAAAAACAATCTAGTTATTTTTAAAGTTTAAAATAATATTTTCATTTAAAAGTTGAACATAACATATGAAAGAGTCAACAACAAATGATTATGAAATTCGAAAAATCAATTCATTACACTTCATTTAAATGTTATACATACATATTCATGAAAGAGTAATGAATTAATTTTTAGGAAATTTAAAAAATAATATGTAAGAAATTGTATGTGTATATATTTTAATAGTAGTTTTTCTTTACGCAAAGAATTTACTACTCCAGGTTACGACAATGTAATATAACTAGAATTAAGCTAAACCATTTAAAAGAAATCGTGACGAAAAGCGAACTAATAAATTAAATGTATCAAATAACATATTGAAATTTTATTTTTATTTTTTTATTTATTTATTTTTTTTTACCTAAAACGTAAATGCAGAATATAATATAAATACAATGATACAATGACATAATAATTTTATACTCTTATTTTATAATGTATTTTCTTTGCAGCTTAGAATTCCGTGCATTTTCATGCGTTTTCCATGCACACTCAATGAGCACATCTCGAGCCCTTAATAAACTATTCGATACAGCAGCAACTACAATTTCAATCGATTGGTTTATTTAAGTCACAGCAAGCATCATTCGCAATGGGAACGCAAAACAATCTTAAACGTTGAAGTGCTTAAGAGGCGAAAGATACACGAAACAGTTACATTTTTGGCAACGAAACTAAAAATAAAGCGCAACACACACACATACAAACACTCAAAGAAACAAACACGCAAAACAGACAATGACAAACCCAAAAAAAAATAAGAAAAACTATACAACAACAGTCAGCGAAGACGAAGAAGAAGAAGAAAAGCAGATGGCTCGACGATTTTTGCTAATCAATGAAATTAAAGCACGAAAAAAGAAATTACACCAAAAACAAGCAAAAAAAAAACAACATACATATAAAATAAAAGCAAGGCAAAGCGAGAGCTTTAAGAGCGCGCACACAGAATCGAATAGACGACGACGAAGGGGGAGGGAAAGAAATGCTAAAGTGAAATAGTTGAGTTCACGAGACGACGCCGTCGCTGAGAAGGCAACTTTAATGAACGGAAATTAGCAAAAGCAAAAGCAAAAGGTAAAGGCAAAACGACAACGGCCGCGGCGAAAAAGCGAGATGCTGCGCAAAGACACGGCGAATTGAGCCTCAAGCTTGTGTGCGGCGAATTTGGCGAGTTGAGTGAGCGAGAGAGCGCCACGCACATGCGCGCGCTGAGCGACAAGCGCCAATGCTATTGGCTGCCTTCAGCTCGGTGTGCGAGTGTGTGTGTGTGTGTGTGTGTGAGTGTGGAGAGCGTCAACATTTCCCCAGCTGTGGCTCAAGCACACATAAACAAACCATTTTGAATAAAATCAACAGCAGCCAAGAGCAACAACAACACAGCTGCATTTACTACTCTTCGCATATGTGTGTATGTGTGTGAGGGTGTGTGCGTGTGTATTGGTGTGTGGAACGCAAGTGCAAAGCTGTGCAAGTCTTTGGCTGCTCTGAGATGCTTCCAGCTGCATTTCTCAGTTGCAACGGAGCAGCAGCATTGCCGCAACGCGCATTTTTTTGTGGCTTCTCTTCCTCTTCTGTGTGTGTGTGTGTGCGTGCGTGTATTGTCAATGTGCGTGCATGACAACTGCAGCAATAACAACAACAACAACGTCAACGAAATCTGCTGCTGCACTGTAATTATTTTAATTTATGCGTTTATCGCTTTTTACGCTTTGCCGCTGTCGCTGCCATTGGCTTCTGCTGTTGCTGTCACTTCTGCTACTGCTGCTTCTTCTTCTTCTCCTTCATTTTTTTGTTGCCTTGTCCGTTGACATTCACATTTTGACAGGCAGCGAATAATTCTCGGTTCTGCATCGCCATCATCGCCAATTCGCCATGTCATTTCGAGCTTTGTTTTTGTCCCTTTGATTTCTTGCACACACACATACACTTATGCATATTTTGTATGTGCTGCACAGTGGTGCAGTATTTATAGTTATTTGGAATAGTAATTCAATTGAAATTCAATTTAGAATTCAAATTTAAACACAATTTCATTTTAATTGCATTATTAGCCAGCATTTTATGTGGCTCCCATAAAACTACAAATCAAATTAATGGGGACCTGCTCGCATTTTCCCTTCTCAATACATACATAATTCGAAATCCGATAAGAACCACCCGCCCACCAACACACACACACACACACACACAGGCCACCCACACAATACACGCTTTTGATTTTAAAACCTCGTGCCAAGAAAAAAAAAAAAAAAAAGTAAAACGAAACGAGCAGAAACGAAACGAAATAACAACAACAAGAAAAACGAAGCCGCGCTGCCATAAAATGCGCCCAACTCCCAAAACGCCAGCGAGTCTCCAAGTCCAAGTCCAAGTTACCAACGCCGCTGCCTCTGTCGCAGTCGCAGTCGCAGTCGCCGTCAACGCAGCGCCCTCCCCATAGAGCCACCTGCTGGCAGAGCACACAGAACACAGGCAAAGCTCACACACACACACACATGCAGCTGCTGCGCTGCCCCAACATCATCTACTTTTTTTTTTGCGCGCGCGCTTGACATTTTGTGGACGTCGTCGTCGGCTGACGTCGTTGCGAACTGTGTTTTTTTTTCGCTTTTTTTATTTTAACTTTGTTGTTTTTTTTTGCTCATATCTTCTTGCGTTTTTTTAAGTCAGTCGTTTGTCGGAAGTCAATCAAAAAGCGTGTCTCGCTCACACAGCTCCCAGAGTTGCCAAAGTTGCAGTCGCGCAGGGCGTGAAAAGCAGCGACGACAGCAGCAACAACAACAGCAACAACAACAGCAACAACAACAACTACGACTATAGTGTTGTTGGTGTCTCGGTGACGGCGACAGCGACGTTGGCGACGCCATTGTTGCAATTAAATTTATCCCGAAAACAAACAATTAAATTAAATCCGAATTCGAATTCGATTGTGGCGTCTCTGCAGAAGGTGCGGCTCAAAAAAAAAGATCTTAACACGCGTGTAAGTTATTTATGTGTGTGTGAGTGTGTGTTGTGTATGTGTGTGCTAAGGAGCTTGTTATGTGGACACCTTCGCCTTTACCTCAAGCTCGATCGATAGATGACTCGATCGATTACGTTGTGTTGACATTTTCTCTACTTGTCTCAACCATTTTTATTGTTAATCAGCTCAGGACCTGAATGTGGATGTGTGTGTATATGTGTGTGTGGGCGGGACAACAAGTGCTTTCCATTGCCACTCGTTAAAATCAAGTTTTTCCTTATTATCAAATTATCATTAAAAACTAGAATCAACAGTTTTAATTCTCAGTTAGTCAAAAGACACATATTAAATGTTGTTTAGAATCATTTAAAATAAAAAAATAACTAAACAAGAAATATAGAATCAATTGGCTTTTTTCAAGAACCAAATTATTAATTTCAAATGATTATAAACAACATTTAAAAGGCTTCTTATAATTCTTATTGAGACAGAAGTATAATTTTTGATTATAAACCACATATAAAAAGGTTTTTATAGGAAGAATCAGAACCATAAAAAAACATTTTTAAATGTTGATTATAATCATCAAGAATAATCAAGAAAAAACTTCGTTCTTGAAAACATGCAATGAATAACCCAAAAAGAAATATAGAATCAACAGTTTAAAATCTTTTTGAGTTATAAGAAACACTTTAAAATGTGTTTAACATATAATCATTTGATAGAAATAATTTAGTTCTTGAGAACATCCAATAATAGCTAAACAAGAAATTTGGGATCAACAGCTTAAATTCTTATGTTTTTTAGAATCATTTGAATCATTTTAATTCTAGAAATAATACAATGAATAACTGATCAAAAAATATATACATATATATTTCGAAGAAGTTAAAAGAAATTATTAAGATGTTAATATAACTATTCAATTACTAATAATTTGCATGTTACCCAACTCAATAATGAAAGCATATATTAATAAAGTTACAATTAGTACAATTAGTTATAAAAACTGTTAAAGAACATTAAAAAACAATAGCAATTTAATCGCCTCAATTGACGACAACAGTGAAGCTAGTAAATCAAATCAAATACCTTTTATCTTTACTAACAGTTATTGAACATTCAATGAAAACTTAATGAAAAACAGTGCTAAGAAATTAACAACAGCGGCCTATATACAATGTATGTTTGTGTGTTTGTATGTTAACCGTTAACCATCATAACAATCGAGTGTGACAACAACAAATTGTGTTTAATTTTAAAACAAGATAAAAACGCCACAGTGCCAAAAATAACGATAGTTATCACACATATCGAAGAGAGAGAGAGAGAGAGAAGAGGTATCAAGAAAATTTAACATAAACAGGGCCATAAGCACAAATGGCAAATAACCAATTTTATTGAACAATTATTAAAAATAGCTGCCACACGAGACGTGAACAAGTTTGGAGAGAAGAAAGCAAAGACAAAAAGAGAGAGAAAGAGAGCGGGCAGCGATTGCAACAAGTCGGGACGCCTTTGAAGTGCACGGCGGCGTCTCTGGAGTTTCACATACTCGGAAATTGCTTGCTGACATGCAAAGTACATAATGTAGTTTTACCCCCCTCTCCACACACCCCCCGTCGAGCCCCTTCTCTCTGTTCAATACCTGGCCCCAATTGCTCTGATTGATAACAATCAATGTTATGATGGACCCGGCACTTTGGCAAGCCGGCAATTTGCGCTGTCGATTGATTTGTTTACAAGTGCCATTATTGTTACGATCACCTTCCCCCTCTCTCTCTCTCCTCTTCTCTCTACCTCGCTGAACAGGTGTATGTAAATGCCGCCCCCTCGCCTCATTTTATGGACAACATTTCCATATATTAACCACACACTTATGAGCGTTGCACTTTCCCTTATCTTATCAGTGTTTGTCTAAGAGGGGCAGGGGGAAGTAAAGTGTGGCTACGTTTCGGGCACGTTCATTTGATCGTCGACTACGCGAAGCTCTCTTCACACAAATAGTAGAACAACATCGAGAGCATTGTAGTTTAATTTTTCCATTTTTCTTTGATTTCATCGCTTTTCTATATGTTGTTACGTGCTGTGTTATCGCATATCGCAGCGGCTTCAATTTGTTTTCAATTTACAACAATTTCGTTTCAGCGTTGCTACAGTTTAAACTGTAAAGTGTCTGTAAATATCATTTGTCACTTTGTTTGCATAATAGACCAAGTTATTACTATATATTTTCATTCTGCTTTTACGATGTGCGCACTTGTTCAATTTATTGAACACTTTAATGGCTTTGTTGCACTTTTATGTGAAGCATTTCCGTAGAATTTCAATGAGATCATTTATAGAAAATTAATTATGGCATATTTTATGGTATATAGTATATTATATAATATACTAGCATATATAGTATATTATTGAAAACACTAGTATATTTATATACTAGTTATATTATATAGTATTTAGTATATTAGTTAGAATATATTATACTATACAGTATTTATAGTATTTAGTATATAGTGTAGTATATAGTATAATAATATACTAATATACCATTAATAATAATATATATAGTATATTGTAGAGTATACTAGTATATACTATACTACATAGTATTCTAATATACTATTTATACTATATAGTATTTAGTATATAGCGTAGTATATAGTATACTAATATACCATTAGTATAATTACATCCATAAACAAAAGTAATTATGGTATATTTTATAGTATATATATATAGTATACTAGTATATTAATTAGTATATACTATACTATATAGTATTCTAATATACTAGTTATAGTATTTAGAATATATTAGAATATATTAGTTAGAATTTATTATACTACGTAGTATGATAATACATTAATATACTAAATACTATATAGTATAACTAGTATATTGTATAGTATAGTATATAGTACAGTATATTTATACTTAAATATAAATAAAGTAATATATACTAAATAATATATTGTATGTAATATACTACATAGTATTCTAATATACTATATAGTACTTAGTATATCAGATAGTATATAGTATACTACATAGTATTCAAATATACTAATATACCATTAATATAATTATATTCATAAAATAGAAAGACTTTAAACTTTAATTGACCTTCTTGTGACAAATACAACTTCTTATCAGCAATACAAATAGTTCTATAATTTCTCTTAACAATTTTTGACTCATTGCCAATAATTTATGAGAATATTAATGGTTCCGATAAACCCGCAAACTCAACAAGCTTCCGCTGTAAATGACAACAACAATGAAAAAGGTTCATTCTTGTTCGAAAAGCCTTTGCGAATTAGTCAGAATTGGTCACGTGAAATTCGCGGATACCGATTCGAAAAGAGAGGGGCAATTACACAAGCTCTTGATAGAGGGGGAGGCAAAAGGCGGCCAGTGTTCAGACAGCAAATCAATTACTTCCGTTATCGTGGCACTAGAATCGCAGCCAAAGATGATAGAGTAGCCACACGAAGTGTGGACAGCCAAAGGGTTAGGGGGAAGAAGAGGGAGTCACTGCTAGAGGGGATGCAACTGTTTTTTAATAACAACATTTTAAAAAGCACTTAACAGCAAATTAAGCTTTCAGCAGCAACAACTGACAACAGCTACAGCAACAGCAAAAAGAAGACATTTTTAATTATCAACCATTTACAGGCAACAGCAACATCAACAGCCAGAGCAACAGCCACAGCAACTGCAACAGCAAAAGCAACTTTAGCCAGGGAAAAAAATCGCCGCTGGTGCATGGGTCAATATCATAATCTGAGGCAGCAACAAGTCGTAGAAGACAGCAAGAGGCAGCAACTGGCGTCATAAATCAAAGCGACGCAATTTGCTGCTGACGAACTGCGCGAAACGGCAACAGCAGCAACAACAAGCAGCAGTAGCAACAACAACAACACAAGCAATGCCATTATTGTTGGCAACACTTGGGCAGCAACAGATGCAGCCACAGCTTCAGCTACAGCAGCACCACAATTCCCATCGTCAACACTTGGAGCCGACAGCAATGTTGTTGCTTGACTCTGCAGCAAAGACAACGACAGCAGCAGCAGCCACAGCAACAGCAACAACTCTGCCAGCAATGGCAGCAGCAACAACAACAACAACAGCAGCAACAACAATCTCAAGTCGAGCAGGTGTTAATGTTCAAATTACTAGCAAAGGCGTTGCTCGCACTGAGACTTCAGTCAATGATCAACTGCCAGCAGCCGCATCTGTTAATTATGCCGCTTACGTCGCCCATTTGAATGGCTTTAACCCCACCACCAGCCACAAGCCAAGCACAAAGCAACATCATCATAGTCCACCCCATACACCCACTAGCCACGTTAAGCAAAACAACAACAACACACACAACAACACATTTGAAAGCATGCTGCGACAGCCACAAATTCAAGTCAAGCAAGAGTTCATGGAGCTGATGGAACACAGCAACAGTCACAGTCACAGCCACAACAGCAGCAAACATTCGGGTAAGTGTAATAAGAAATATCTACTTAAATTAGCTTATAAATAAAACTATTGGAATTGAAGTTCTTTTACTTATAAAATGTCGGTAAATAATTTTAATTTCTGTATTGAGTGTAGTAAACTCAAAAGCTTTGTCAACAGATTTTCGGCAATCCTAAAATTATATTCTATTTTCACTGAAATTTAAGATATACAAAAACACAGAAGTTAGAATAGAAGAAAGCTACAGTCAAGTGTGCTCGACTGTGAGATACCCGTAAGCCATTTCGAATAGAACAAGAATCCACAAATATACCACAAAAATACCAAAATATACCAAGGCCAAAGTCGCTAGCTGTTTTGAATAGAGCAAGATTTGGCAAAATACCAAAAAATATACCACAAAATACTGAATAGAGCGAGATTTCACAAATATACCAAAAATATACCACACAATACTAAAATATACCAAGACCAACGTCGCTAGCCATTTTGAATAGGACAAGTTGTCACAAATATACCAATATTATACCACAAAAATACTAAGATGTGCCAAAAGACTATATTTGGTATATTAATATACTATTACACTTTACAATAGAGTACTTTTGTACTAGTATATATATGATTGTGGGCCAAAAACTAAAGCTAAACTACCTATATCGACTCATCTGTTAGCGCTGATCAAGAATACATACATATATGAATACACTTTATAAAGTCGAAGATGCCTCTTCAGCCTGTTACATACATACATTTCATAGAGACAATAAGTTAAAATATCCTTCTACCCTAAGGGTAGCGGGTATTAAAATACGCAACAATATTCCTATCAAAATTATTTAAAATTTTAAGAAGCTTCCTCCTAATTTCATGCAATTCACAACTTTTTAAAATAATTATAGAATTTAATTTTATTTATTGTGTAGACAATATATATATTTTGCCAAGAATTTATCACTTTTAAATATTATTACTTAGCTTAAAACCCGTCACAACAATATGTTTTGTGCAAACGCTTCGACACACTTTAAATTAAAGTTGTGGCCCCACAATAGGGCGTTTGCTTCTAATAGCCGCCCATGTTGCGTGGTGAAAATCAAATACATATGTACTTAAAAACCCGTTAAGTGAAAAACGAGGTATTTACAATGTGTTAACAACAACATTGCCATTTTTCATGGCTCTAACCCCTTGACAGGCAGCAGCCAACAACAAGAACTCGAAGACTCTCGAGAGCTCTTTCGGTGTGGGCAAAACTCAATCCCAACTCGTGCCATACGCATGCTTATGAGATTTTCAATTTTTTATGCGTTTAAACAGATTTCATTTTTTATTGCCGACCCCTTAAAGACGAAGGCAAAAGGTCGACGTCGTCGACATCTTGATAGAGCCAAAAGATGTGACACACAAGGGAGACGTTCTACAAGCTGGCTAATATTGCTAAAGGACTCGCGCAATCGAAGAGGCAGATAGAAAGACAGACACAAAGGGGGACAGGACAGACAGACATTTGCACAATCGACGCCTGGCCACGAGTGCCAAACATTTATGAAGATTGAAAGGGTTGTCAAACACTTCATCCATCTTAACCGCGACCCAAAAAAAAACACACAACATAGAGGATAAAGGGTTGCCCTTTGGCGAAAAATAAAAGGGTGCAAGAGAGAGTCCTGTTGCTGCTGGGCTAGGAAACATCTTGTTTTCTTTCGATTATTGAAATTGCCGGCAATGGCATTGACGATGGCATTTTATGATCTCACTCGGGGGACACTGAAGAGTAAACTGTAAACACGTGACCTCAATTGTGTGTGTGTTAAAAACCAGAAATTGCTATGCACTATTTATAGGTCGACCCCCTTCTGGCTGTTTGTTACGTTTATTTGAATAAGGCTCATTAGAGCACACTCAATGTCTTCTCAAACTTCAGACTTCATTCATCTTCATATTCAAATCGTTGTCTATTTCCTTTTGAGCTCGCACACGGAAATGCGCTGCTCACATGCAAAACAACAACAACTATAACGGCGATAATAACAACAAACTTTAAGTGAGGCAATTATCAAAAAAATATTTAATGTAAAACAAAACAAAAAAACAAAAGCCGAGTGAGAGAAAAAGAGATCAAAACGCTGCAACACGCGACCGGAAATTGTATCCAATTTAAGCAAATGTTAGATTTGGTTTTTTTCATCGTTGTTGTTTGTAGTTGGTAGTTTGTTTCTTTGTTAGCCAAGTGGCCGCTAACTTGGCTTATAGGCCATTACACACACACATCGCATCATAATAATTTGCCTTAAATGTGCACTCGCGTTACATGTACAAATGGCACAATATGACGTCCTCCTTCTCAATATGATCGAGCTAGTCCCCCCATTTAACCATTTAACCATGGGAAAGCAGCGCAAAGTGCAACCGCAGATACAGATACAATGCGCAGATACAGCTGCATTTATAGACAACTACAGATACTTTATACAAAAACAAATACGAAAAAAAACTGAGCAACAGAGAAACAATTACCTAAAGGCGTAAATGGCTGTCGAAAGTGCAACAAGCGAACGAATTAAACCCGAGTGCGATACACAATATGATAACATAATTTTCTTAATTGTCAATTAAAGTATTACACCAACATCGACACTGGGGAAAACATGCACTTATTAACCTGGGAAGTATTTAAGTTTAATATTTGATTCCCATTTAAATGGCAAAGTGATATTGAAACGTAACTTTAATTGGAGCTTGAGAAGTTTAGTACTAGAAAATAGAATGAGATAAAGTATTAAATCAATAACTGGAAATTAGAACAAAGAAAACACATTCAAATTCATCAATTCACTTATTAATATTTAATCATAATTGATAGATTTATTACCATACATCTACATCTCATTATTTCTCATTTGCAAACCTCACATCAAGTGCATAATAGCTCTTTATGAGTTTGGCCGGAAACGTGAAGAAATAGAGAGGAAAATTTGAATGCAAGATGCACATCCTGAGTGCTGAGAACGCGGAAAGACAAAAGGAAACGGCGTTAAGCTCAACGTCAGTGAATGTCAGGGAAAACCAACAGCATTTCATTCACAAAAGATTCTGACTGACAGAGCGCAGACTTATCGCTGTAAATGTATCTCTGGCAATCAAGCTGAAAAATGAAAACCTCAAAGATAGTCTCGCATCTCGAACTTGAGACGAGGAGTTGTATCTCAACAGATCGCCGCATGAATGAAAATAATTATGATAATTGCAATGGCAACTGCTGCTGCTGCTGCTGTTGATGATGATGATGAGGTAGGGAGAGAGAGAGAGAGGGGGGCACAACTAATTGTAGGCTCAGTCTGAACCGCAGATCAGCTCGACGTTTAACTACAATGAAGATTATGGAAAGAAAACTCAATAAATCCATTGTTGCGCTTAATTATTGTCGAAATTCAAATCGAAAACGGCAGCTCAAAATACCTGTAACCTGCTAACCTTTGCCACTGCCACTGACAACCTGCTAACCCCTTGTTGTTGGTTTTCCTCGTCGTCTTCTTCTTTCGTTCTTCCCTACCTGCCAGTTGCATTCATCATTTATCTTCGTGCGGTGCGCAAAATTTGAATGCAACGCCGACATCCGTCAGTCAGAGGTTGCAACTGCAACTGGCAGTCTTCTATGATCTCTCTATATTCACGTTGCATTCATTGTTGAATATAATAATATAAAAAATGAGTTTCGTGTGGAAATTAGATCCTATTTGGCGCAGCGTGTGATTAGCGCGTCCCTTTGATGATCTCCAGTAGGCTCCACAATCGCTGTTGTTGTTGTTGTTGTTGTTGCAGCTGCTGATGTGATGAGCTGCTGCACTGGCAGCTTTGATTTATATTCAATCAGAGATTGAGATTGTGTGTGGAAGACAAGACAGGTTCTTCTCTTCTTATATGTTTGCCAGCAATTAAATTCAAATCAAACATTTATTTAAATTTTATGCATCGGTTGGTGGCTAATTAAATTGCACTTGCATCAATTAATTATTCATGCCGTGGCTCAATCTTAATCGATGCTACCTACATATGAGAGAATCTAACAGATATCAATCTAAAGGTCACAATATGATTTGAATCAAGTTTTAGCTAGACTTGTAATTGAATAATGTGCTTAAGTTAGAGTAGGAAATATGAATGATATTTTAGAGGCTTCTTAGAAGATCTCTAGTTAAAATAGTATTATAATACATATGAGAATTTAACAGATATAAATCTAAAGATCAAACTCTGATTCGAGAAACAATTTAAAGTCAAGTTTTAGCTACTATTTTATTCGAATAAAGTGCATAAGTTAGAGTAGAGAATATGAATAAAATTTTAGAGTCTTCTCAGAAGATATTTAAGTTCAAAAAGTATTACACTACATATAAGAATCTAAATGAAATGAATCTAAAGGTCAAACTCTGATTTTTAAGTCAAGTTTTAGCTATAATTTTAATTGAATAAAGTGCATAAGTTAGTGAAGAGAATGTAAAAGAGAGAGAGAGACTTTTTAGAGACTCTTCGAAATATCTTTAGTATAGAATACCTTCTATTACCTTCTATTTCCGTTAACCTAATGATTCCTCAGCTCAAGACTAGTTGCATTTCTCAGTTGGAAACTGTCTCAGAAGCGTACAAAACACAACCGGAAAGGCGTTAATTATACAAGTACAAAAACGGAGCAAGACTCTGAGTAAGGGAGAAACATTAGCTCAAACATATATCCAAATAGTAGATCATTAATCAATAAATGGCGTAGAAATGGTCACGTAAGCAGCTGACGCCGTGGCAACTTCACACCTCGAGAGCAGAGAAAGACCTTTTTCTCTGTCAATGAGGCATGCAACAACATACGCGACGAGTGCAACATATGCGATGAGACCATATAAAAGCCGCACTAATATCGTTTTAATCGCGTCAAATTAAGGGTTTCAATGCACACAAAATGCAACGGCTATCGAACATAAGAGTAATAAGAACATTTCCCATCGTCTTCAAAGTCGAGTGCAAGAATGCAATATGTTAAGTAACAAGTTCTAGAAGTGGGAGGAGCACCGAGAGTCCGAGTCCGAGGAAAACCCCCAATGAGAATTTTGGTGGGAAGAAGTCAGGGAAGAAAATTAGATTTTTAATTAAAATAATTTCGTATGCAATTTAGATAATCGTTTGCAAAAATCCAAAAAGAGAAAGAGGCAGGTTGCAAATATATAGTATCTAAAACGAAGTTGGAAGTTGGAGCAAATGCAGAAGCCAAGACAAAGTGGAAGTGGAAGAGAAGACCACAGAGATCCCAGCGATCCATATGCGATTTGTTTGCCGCATTTTCGGCGCGAGCTTCGTGTTTTTTTTTTTTCTCCTTTTTTTGAGGGGCGTTTACCGAACGAAGGCGGACGGCAGAGCGTCCAAATAAAATGAAGCACATTTTTTATACAAATCAGAGGTGGAGAGCAGAAGAGGAGAAGCAGAAGCAGCAGCCAGCAGGTTGAACAGTAAAACGCGTTGCATCAAGATGAGGCAGAGGCAGAGCAACAAGCAACTCTGCCCCAACTCCAACTCCAACTCAAAGTCAGCTTCAATTCGTAAACCTTTGGGTCAGGCGCACACGCACAACAACAACATCAGCAGCAACAACAATAACGAAATATTTAAATTGATCATCTCCATTTAATAAAGGCAAAGCCACAAGCCTCAACCTTCTTCAGTTCGTGGCTCTTTGTGGCTCGGCTTCAATGCAACCTTCTTGCAGCTTCCTGCTGCAAAAGTTCTTAACTTAATTTCGCAACGATTTTCATAATTCACCATGAACACCACACCACACCACCCGGTGGTTGGTGGCTCTTGCAACTGTTTTGGTAGTTGGTAGTTGGTACTTGCCTCTGTCTCTCTGCCCAGGCTGCGGCTGCCGTGACGCCCATTTGTTCAATTTCTGCTCTGTTGCCGTTGCTGCTACGAGCAGAGATGATGAGCCGCAGTCGCCAAAGTCTCTCTTTCTTTTTGGGGGAGTTGGGGGTGTCAGGAAGTGGGTGCGCTGTGGCAGCGGCTGCGGCTGCGGCGGAAGCCAACCAAGGCTTAAAAGACTTTCTGCATGTAATTATGGTAACATGGTTTTGGCAAGTTGTTTATACAATACTCGACCAGCCAGGGTTGTCGAGGCAACTTTAATGGCACAAGATTAACAACTACACAGAAAGAAAAAAAATCTAATCTTGATTTAAGATTTTTTCAATCTTGAAACAACAATCCAGGAAGAAGATGCTACAACAGAAATTATGCTCACCAAACCGAAATATTTTCTAGATTTACAAATACAAAAATCTAATTCAAGTTTGTCTCTGCTACACACAGAGAAGAAAGAACAATCTTGATATAAGATTTTTAGGATACTAGTGAAACAAACTTAAATAAAATTTGCATTGTAAGTTAAAAACATCTTTTTTAATACTTCAAAACTTGATTAAATTGTGCATTAATATTGAAAAAGTAAAAAAATAAATTTTGTTCTTTTTTCTTAAAATGTTGCAATTCCGATCCAGTTAGATCTTCTATAGATATACATTTCTTTGATTAATTTGACAATTATTTTCAATCACAGTTGCTCCCATATATTTGCTTCTATTCTCAGCAATCTTACTCTACCTTGGCAACCTTGCCTGCTCACGATATATAATAAATTGATTATTATCATTGATTATTTTGTGATTATTTTCAATCACAGTTTCTCAGCAATCTTATTAAACCTTGGCAACCCTGCCTATTCACAATAATCCTGGAATCTTATAAAAGTTTGTCTCTGGTCAAAATTTACATGTCATTGATTATTTTGAGATTATTTTTGAAACCCAGTTCCTCCCTCATATTACCAGCTACTCTCAGCAATCTTAGTCAACCTTGGCAACCCTGTCTGCTCACAGACCTGATTGCTGCAGAGCGGCTCCCACTCAGCGCAGCAGCAGCAGCAGCGTCAGCATCGCTCGGCAAGTTGATTTTTTATTACGCGGTCTACGCCTTTCATATTAAAAGACAAGCCCTGTTCCAATGGTTTACATAAATGAAATTAATGCGCTCACTACACACAGCCTGAAGCCTGAAACTGAAACTGAAGCTAAAGCTGAAGGCATGAACCTGATCCGAAGAGCCACAGAGTCATAGTTAAAGGCGAAGCGAAGCGATGCTGGAGTCTGGGGCTAGAAGATTACAAATGGTCGCTCTCGTCTTGGCTAATTTGACTGGGCATTGTGGCGGCAATTTTGTGCTTGTGCTGCTGCGAATGCAATTATGAGATAAAGTGGGAAAGTGCACTTGAATTTCCCAGCTAAATAATTGAAGATTTGCAATTTGATTTATACCAACCCGAGGAGAGTAGAGAATAGAGAGACCACCTTAGTAGATGTGTGTAGGCAGGTCACAAGGCCTGCACTTTGCATTTTGGGTAAAGTCAGTTAGAAGAGAAAGAAAGAAACTGTAAAATTAATGATCTATGCTGATTTTATGACCTGCAGATTATGAGCCAAAGCCAAAGTCAGAGTTAGAGTCAGACAAGTCACGCATTCGCATTCCAGCTGAGAGTCTGAGTCTAAAGGATAACAACGAATACTACCTGAATATTGTGAGGGCTAATAAGAGACCTGGCGCCGAAAATCCATAACAAATGCATGAAAATCCGTTAGGCCGTTCGACTGACAGACAGCATAGATACGATAAACTCACAGCAGATCCTTAAACAAATACTGACCGACTGACACACCAGATCATTTCGTATGCAACAGGCATCTCTTGTATCTTTTCTATTTTTGCTGACTTTTGCGTGGCACTTTGTCTATTCTCAGTACGATCTCGTTTGCACGGACTAATGATAGTAAAACTGTTATTCTTTGACTTTGAGCATAACCATTTTTCAGCTGAAGTGACGTTGCTCTCAGTACAGAACTTCACTTTCTACACCTTTTGGATCTTTGGGATCGAACGTTTCGGTAGTTTTCTGCTGACTTTCTTTCTATTCTTTCCTTTGTCTTTGCTTTTGTTCAACTGCGCTCAAATGCCATTAATTCGTAATGAGAAAGGTGTCACCCGGTTCGAAGTCAAAAGACAAATATTAACAGACTCGCCCATCGTATATTGCAGGCTGCACTCTGCAGGTTCTGCCTAAAATCAATTAGTTCTTATTCTCATCATCAGCTGTACTAAATTCTGGGACAATAGTCTGACAATTTTCTTTGTTTTTGCGTGGGCGTTATGAAGTGCTTGAAAGGTTTGATTGCCGACATAAAACTGTCGCTGAGATCTTTAGAGATATTATTATGTTAGTTGACATCGGGCTAATCTTACAAATATCGAGAACTTTCTTTAAAGGAGTGATCTCTGAAATACGATTTAAAGTTTTTAATAATATAATTTATCGAACTAATTTTATACATATTGAGAACTTTCTTTACAAAGATTGACCTCTAGAATACGATTTCAATTGTTTTAAATATATTTTCTTTATTGCACTACCAAACAACACACTTTTTGAGCGGATTCATATCCGTTCCCAGCTTGCAATTGAAAGCCTCACTAAACTCCGGCATGTTACTCAATGTTCCAATGACACGGAACTCTTCGTAGGCATGTTCATCGCTCTTTATCTTGCTTAGCTTCGAAGCATTATCCGCTCCCGTGCACCAGGATTGTGCGAACTTCAGAAAGAAGAGCTGTTTGTTGTTGTAATCAATTCCCTGTAGCGGCTTCTTTTGCCACGCCTTGCTGCCCATGTTCCTCTCATAGGCACGATACGCCATTCGAGCACCCACATTATCGGCAATATTATCACCCGATGTTAGGGTGCCATTAGTCTGCACTCCCAGCAGAATGTATTTGTTGTACTGGGACTCCAAGCAGCGATAGCGTTCCTTGAAGTTGCGCAACGAAGCTGCTGACCACCAGTTGACCTTCTTTCCATCGTAGTTGTACTGATAGAGCGTCGAGTCAAATCCGTGAGCCATCTCATGACCAACAATATTTCCAATCCCAGCGAACTTGAGCACGGCCGGAAAGTCGACGTGATAAAGTGGCCACTGGGAAATGCCAATTGCAATGAAAGCCTGGTTGAAGTATCCCGCGTAATAAGCATTCGCAATACGTGTCATTTGAACTTGTGGTATCAACGCTTTATCCACCGATCGAAGCTTGACTTTCGCTCGATTCTTCTCAAGCGTGACGAGATTCTCATACCAATCGCTGGTCATATTCTGATTACTGTACACAGCATCGAATATCTCTCGATGTTGCAGATCATCACTGTAACCAACCAGAATATCCATTGATGATAATTTCGTCTTGGCTTCTGAGCGTGTCTCATCATCCAACCAACTGTATTGATCCAGCAGATCATAGAACGTATCTTTGATGTGCTTGGCTAGAGTTAAGACATCAGCGCGTCGCTCCTTGTCAAAGTTTTCTTCAATAAACCAGGGCAACAGCGCATAATTAAAGTAAGTCTCTGTGATGACGCGACATTCACTGGCCAAAGTTCCATTCCTCGTCTTTGTCTTCCACACCTCGTAGAACTTGATGAGTACACGATGTTGTACATAAGAGCGTAGAACACTCAGCTCTGTGCGTTCCAGGAAGTGCACAAGTTCACCAACATCCTCTAGAAGATTAATCACTGGCCAGGACGATCTCTGTGTGCCATTGAAGGCCACATCAAAGTAACGCGTCCAATTCAAGCGATCCTCCTTGTGACGGGTAATGAATTCTCCCAACTTTAACTGCTCCGTGTCATTGCGATGTTTAACCAATTGCGTCAGATTTCGTTCAAATTGCGTAAGATTCGCAAAGTTCGAAAGGAAATCCTTACGCTTCTGCTCATCGATGATGCCAAAATCCCGCGTCATATTCTGCAATTGCTCCTCATTGACATTCGCCAGTGCCTTGGATGGTCCCGAGAGTAGAATATCAAACTTCCGACCCGATGTATTATAGTGCAACCTCATCGGGAGCAGCGGATAAACATCGTAGTGGGACATGAAATTGAGGTAGATCCAATCCCGGCTGGCATTCTGATAATGCTGCTTCCACTCCACCGCATAGCGATCGTCCTGCTGTCCCATGATTTTCTCATAGCCCAGCGAGAGATTCACCTTCATCTGCACACAGCTGGCAAAGAACTGTTTGGCCTTCCACTCGGCACTCGTGGAATGATTCTTATCCTGTAATTGCTCTTGCGTGGCATTCTGAAGGAAGGCCAAGATCTGATCGTTAATACGCTCCTGAATAACACCCAAGACGCTCGTATTCCGTGCCTTTTCGGTCAACATCTTTGACTCCTTCCAGCTACCGCAAGCGTATTCATAGAAATTCTCACAAGGATCCACGCTGCGATTCATCGTGGACAACATAAAGTCGCCATAGTGTTCCAATAGCTCCTCTTTGTGCTTGAAATCCGGAAGTGGGGCGAAGAGATCAAGTGACGCGGGTTTTGGCACAGCGGATGAACGCGAAAGAGCGACAAGTATTAACGTGGCTAACAACGTGTAGGCCATGGCTAAAGCGCAAAGCAACTGCCGGTAATGTTCTAAGCACCACCAATTTATACACACGTGCAACAGATGAAGCCCACCAAAGTTCTGAACTTTACACCAGAATTTAATCGGTTAGATATGAGAGCGTGATTGCCAAGAAGAACATTATTTGGGAACGTGAAGAAATTTAAAAACACATTTAATGTGCATCGATCTGAATGAACAAACTAATTATCTATTCATTTTTATAATAATTTATCATTTATTTATGCTAAGTTTAATTTAACTGCAACGAAAATTTATCCTAGCGTTGATCTTCTTATTTTTAAACAACCTTTTCATTTTTATGTTGAAATATTCTAAATTTAACTTAAATTAAAAAGATCATAACTTTGATCTTCTATCTATTAAGAAGAACAAATATCTATACTACTTTTCTCGACATTTCGTGAATACCTAAAGACTCGTGTCACGACACGTTGCCATCACTATGCCACGCTTTGTTTGGCACAGCTGACGCGTATATATTTTAGTATTTGTTTTTTTTAGCCCTTTTTAATGACTCCACTAATCCCAGATCATTCTTCAAACTCACCACAGAAACCACAATTAGCTGGTGGAAAAATTTATTGTTATGCCAAATCAGATTCGAGCAAAATCTTCAGCGAAATCTTCTGCCCTGAGACTGAGACACATTCTCCAAATTAAACAAAGTTCGCGATGCTCAAAGAAATGTATCTTTTAAGCACTCTTCGAACTCTTATCACTCTTTAGTTATCATTTGGCGTTTTTTTCCTATTTTATTTTATAACCTATTTTATCGCTAATTATAGATCAAAGTTCTGTTGTTCTTGTTGCTGGTGTTGTTGCCTAAAACAATTTTAAATTTATGTTTGTTTGGTTTTTTGTGCTGAGTTGTGTTGTGTTGTGGATATTGAATGTTGAATGTCACATGTTAATGACCCCATTTCAAAATAATAGCCGTAATTATTACGTAAAACGTTTCTAAATGCTCTTCTGCCGGTGATTTTATGTGTGTGGATTTAATTTAAATTCGAGCACGTCTGGTTTTCGTTATTAATTTTATTGTAGAAAGTTTGAATGAAAATTGATTCATTACCGAATTTAATTTTGTGCATATCCAACACCTTTTTATACCTTAATAGGCAAAACTTATATTATGAAAAATATATAAAATAGTAAACTTACATAGGCCAGTTATCCGTACTCTATTAAATCTGAAAAAATGTAAAAAAAAAAAAACATAAAATTTAAATATATATGTCTTGAAATTTGTTCATCTTATTCATATTTAATAAATTTCACTGCATTTTGATCTTTTTGGTAATTTGTAAAGCAATAAAGCTACCGTTTGGGCATCAGCTATGAGCTCATTTCATTTGCAAGAGAGCTTTAAATAAAAGAGAAAAGGGGAAAATCCCCCTCGGACCCGGTGTAATCGCTGCATGAATGGAAAAATAATGCGGCGTTAGAGCTAATGATGCATAGAGAATCTCAATTCGAGTAGTTGACCACAAAATGTTCATTAGAGTCAAAAATAAAGCGTTGAAAACTTGAATAATGATAGTAGATTTGGTTATAAATATAGCTACCAGGTTGCAAAGATGTTAAAAGATATGTACGTGAATATTATGGTATTCCGTTGATATATGAGATGTTAGAACAAAACCAAAATGTCGAAGATTAATGGACCTTGGGAGCCAGGAAGTCATCGAGTGACCCAGAAAGCAAACGACAGCAAATTTTTGACATAATAGGAAAAATATTAGTTAACATTTAACCCTTTCCCTTCCTTTCCCTTCTCTTCGCTTCGTGTCGTGTGCCCGCCACGCGACGTATCTTAAAGATGCAAAAAAAGGGTTACGGTCTCTCAGGGTTGACAGGAAATTCGCCAGGCATCTGGTATTGGAAGGAAGTGTGGCATGGATTATGAAAATGAAATGCGAACGCAGGGGAAAGTGATTCCGATTTCAAATGAGGGCGTGGCTTTTGCAACGAAAGCTGACTTCTAATTACTTGAGAGAAACTGAACGCGATTGAATGCCTGTCAAAGGACTTGAATGCATGTGCCAGTCAAGGTGAATGCCATTGAAAGGCGGACCATAAGGCCACATTTTGTTGCATGAAATGAAGATGGAAAAGGTGAAAGTTTGCGTCAGGCTGCGTTTACTTTCCATTGCTTAGACAGTTGCCACAGTCTCGCTTCCCAACTGCAGCTGCTTCATGGCCACAAGCCACAGTTGGCAATTGTTAAAAAACTGAAAATTAAATCCTTTTTTCAGGCTCAATTTGTTGCATCCTTCTTCTCTTATTTTTTTTGTTGGCTACTTCTTAACGCAAGCTGTGCCAACCAAATCGAGCGCGCCAACAAAGGTAAATCTATCTAACCAGTTGCCACTGATTCTGATCCTTTTCCTGCTCCCCTTCCCCCTCATTTATTGCGTTTTTTTGGCGGTTTCTATTCTTGGTTTTTTTCCTCTTTTTTGGCATTGTTACATTGCGATTACTTTACCTGCAACATGGCGATTAACACGCACCCGCCAACATCCTTTCGGCATTCTTATCGACTACCTGGAGCCGTGTGTCTTCCTTTGACTGCCTTTATTGCTTTCTTATATGCGCTTTGATTTCTATTGCGGCATTATCCTTTATCCTTTGTGTGCCATTGTTGCATGCACCGGCTGGCAAACACATTAGACTTGCAACCGAGCTGAAACGCAACGCAACGCAAAGCGGGGGCAGATTCCCTAGCTACAAAAATGTGACAGCATTGCGTTGTCTAAAGATCCCTCTTTAACGATTTTCGATTATTCCTTTCGCATTTAATATGCTGTCTCAATCTCTCTTTTCTGTTTTCTTTTTTTTATGATCGTTGCAGTTGCGAGTCTCAACGTTTTTATTAATATTTTCAATCATATTGTTGAAGACCTCACACAGGCTAATTATCGGAATAATAGAAAAACTTCTTTTGGTATTTCCTCAAAACTAATAAAACTTTCAAGAAATGGTATAGCACAAACACATGATAAAGAAATTCTAAATAATTAGATGGTAAAGTTAATGAAATTTTACAAAATTTCAAAAATCATTTCCTCATAAGCAATTTAATAAAATCTTTTATAAAGAAAATTCAATATTTAAATTGTGAAATTATTGAAATATTACAAAATTTAAAAAATCATTTCCTCATTTTACTTTAAAACTAATAAATCTTTTAAACAATGTAATAAAACAAACTCCGGCCAAAGAAAATTTTAATATTTGAATTGTAAGAGCAATAGAATTTTACAAAATTTAAAGCACTATTTCCTCATATTACTTTAAAAAGTAATAAAGCTTTTAAAAAACACTCGACAAAGAAAATTTGAATAATTCGATTGTAAAAGCAATGAAATTTTACAAATTATTTCCTCATTTTTCTTCAAACCCATTAAAAATTAAAAAAAAATGGTACAAACTCTTGACAAAGAAAATTTCAATAAAAATTAATAAAATATTACAAAATTTAAAAAATCTTTTTCCCACTTTACTTTAAAACTAATAAATCTTTTAAACAATATAATAAAACAAATCTTTGATAAAGAAAATAATTAAATTGTAAAAGCAATAAAATTTTACAAAATGAAACAATCATTCCCTCATTTTCGTTTTCTTTGCATTTTTCCCTAAAAATATGAAAGTTCATCAAACAGTTTTATAATAGAGTTACAAAACGTTGAATTGCTTCTGGTGTTGGAACTAAAAAACGGGCGTGTCTTGGCACGCTTATCGAACGCCCACACTTTGCGCAAATGTTCAGATTTTGTTTAGGAAATTGTGTAAAACGTTTTTGCAATGGAAATTATGTACAGATTGATAATCAATCAAAGTCATAAACGAATCGAATGATGATCCGAACTGATTAAACATTAAAAAATGGCGTGCAACCCCCTGACTCAGCCAGTTGCAAGTGGGGTGGGTTGGAAAGGGAGAAGGGGGGTTAAACAAGGCCTAAAAGGCGTAGCAATGCGTGAGGGTCGGGGCCCAATAATGATGAGTAATTGATAGTGACATAACAACTTTGCAGAGTTGGACTTCAGCCAGATGGGTTAGGTAAATGATAGGGCCAGTGTTTGGTTGGTAAGGGGAAAGGGGGGTGGCTGTACCGGGTGTTAATAATGATAATGTGCAACCCTTTAACACATGCCACAGCACTCACTCTCTTCATGTCTCCTTTTTTTTGGTGTAAAAAGCGACAAATTCGCACTTCATTTTGTGTCTATAAAAATGCAATCGTTTTCATGTGTTTTTTTACCCCAATTTTCTACCCCTTTTCGTTTTGCTTATGATTTATAGCGCCGCCGTCTCTGTGCCTGCCATCAAACGGGGCAAGCTGTCGCACGAAAACAATGCTAAATCCCTGGTATTTGAGGCCAGTCGCAGGATATCATAATTATAATAACAACAACAACAACAGCAACAAGGACAACGAATTGCTTTCCTATGTGACAGCCAGTCAGACAAGTCTCCCTCCGCAGTTCCTCGCAGGCATCGGTCTTGATGTGGGAGTCGGTGTCGAATCGCAGACATGTCTGCCATATTTTGGCATGGAAATGCCGACAACAGCAGCATCCGTCACTGCCAAAGCGCACAAATCGCTGCCGGACTTTCTGATACCACTGCATGAAATTATGTTTCAACATCATTATCAACAACAACAACAACAACATAGGCAGCCAGTGGCAACAACAGCAAGTACAATGGGCACATTAATTAATAGTCTGCCGAGCTTGGCGTATGCGAAAACAGAGACATTTGCCAGCGCCAGTTTGTATGCTACAAAGTCATTAACCCCACAGCAACAGCAGCAACAACAGTCACTAAACGTGCCACTTGCCACACGTCCACAACACCACAATGGCGGCGAGCATCTGTTCGTGCGTCACTTTCACGAACGAGATCGTCTCATACGCGAGCATCAACTGCAGCAGCAGCGACTGCGTGATTTTGCCGACGAGCAAGAGCAAGAGTTGGAGCTGGAACAGGAACAGGATGTGAACAACAACAAGGATGCAGAGGAGCAACAACAACAACAACAGCAGCAGACGAATTCCGTCTCGCAGTTGGAGTCGAATGGCCATAACAATCATTGGCATGGTGTCGTCTATGATGGCAATGGCAATGCCATGACAGCAACAACAACAACAACACCTACAGCAACAGCAGCAAATACACAACACAAGAGCAACACGATGGCAGGAGATGCAGTTGCCACCTTTGCTTCCACTCCGTCTGCTGCTCATAAGGAGTCAAATATTTACGAGCCTGCCAAGCAGCAGCAGCAACAGCAGCCAAATGGTCAACACTGTCGCGATGGCAACTCTGGCAGCCCCACAATGAACAAAGGTAAGTCGCCGTCTCTTTCTATATATTTCCAACTTCTCTTGGCTAGCTACTAATTGATGCTGTGTTGCCCCTGAGCACTGCTTTGCCACCTTTAATGATAACACTATTTAACAGCAGTTCAGATTTCAGCTGTGCGACAACACGGGTTAATGATAAAAGTATTGCATAAAAACAGAATAATAAACTATTCTACTACATAACTGATCTATTATAGTATATATTCAAAAACAGAATAATAAGCTCTTCTTTACGTGATCTATTATGATACATAGTTTACTATACATCCATATCTACTGAATTTGAGTCTTTTCATTCAGTTTACATAATAAATAGATCTTTTAACAAAAGTGTTTGGTAGAAAGAGAAAAGTAAACTCTTCTATAACTGATCTATTATAAAATATAGTCGATATCCATATAGTTCACATAATAAATAGTTCTCTCAGTAAAAGTGTTTCATAAGAACAGAATAATAAACCCTTCTATAACTGATCTGTTCTATCTACAATATTTAAGTCTTTTTATTCAGTTTACATAATAAATAGTTTACTCAGTAAAAGTGTTTCATGGGCATCTATTATAATCTATTATAATCTATAGTTAACATCCATATCTACTTAATTAGAGTCTTTTTATGCAGTTTATGTACTAGATAGATCTATCAGTAAAAGTGTTTCATAAGAAGAAAATAAAAATTTCTTAGAATATATAGTTCACAACTATATTTGCTTAATTTGAGTCTACATAATAAATAGATTTCTCAACTGTCGATATGCATTCAATCCTTCACATAGTATTTTCTATCTTTAAACTATCGATATACCTTCACTCCTTCAGATAGTAATATCCATCTTTAAACTGCCCTTATACCACCCCTTTCCCCCATTGAAATCCACCGTAAAAACATAAACTCAATTACTAGCACTCGACTTAATACAATACCAATGACATGCCAACCCGTGTTCAATGCTCAACATTGTCTGCTGTTCATATTCCCTTAAACATCCCCTTGAGAGGTGGGGACAACCCCAATAGCAACATCTAAACTCCATTTGAAAGCACTAAAATATTAATAAATTTTACAAAAGTGCGAAGAAAATATGCGTGAAAATGCAGGGAAGTGCGAGACAAAAACCTTAACAACTTTATTTAATGGAATTTAAAACCACTTTTCAGTGGGTGGTTGGCCAAAGGTTGCGGCTGCCTGCGGCATTCAGTATTCAGTACCACAATTGCATGTCTCTAACCTTTGACATCGCATCGAACACGCACCCTCAACAAAATCAGTGAAAGAATGGCTAAAAAATAAAGAAAGAGAAACGTAAAATAAAGCTCACTGTGAACTGGTGTCAATACCAACTGTGCCAGGTCCTGAGCAGCTTATGGCCAATTGAGTTCGCCAAGGGGGAGGAACTGGAGGGTGGCAATGACAAATCCAATAAAACCGCTTTACAAGCTGTAAAGCAATGGCTCATAAATCTCATTTGCCTAAGGAAATATTGTTTTATTTAAAAAATGGTTGCGCAATTGAAAAAAAGTAGAAGGAGGAGCGACTTAAGGGTTAAATTTGCATATACCTCAGGGAAAGGGGTTAAAACGCTAAAAGGATTCACAAAATGGCGTCAAAATTGAGTTGAGAAAATGCTTGAGAATTTGTGAGAAAATTTCAGCAAAATTCCGTTAGACGCTGTCATGGCTAATCAAAAAAAAACGGTAGCAAAGAACCGCAATATCTTTTCTTACCCTAGCACCCAACTCTATAAAAAATTGAAAAAAATCACCCAGAAAAATTGCATTGTTCAACGCAAAAATACCGTTTTTACCTCACTTTTTTTTCTTCGTATATTACACAAATTTTTTTCGTTAAAAAATGACGCATTATTGGCATAGATTCACCCCGAATTACAGCTAGGGGTTGCAACTACCCTCAAGACCCTACTACAAGTGTGTTTGCGCTGCAGCTAAACTGTGGAAGATCCTCAATAATCCTTGACAGTGAGCCTCAAATTTTACCCTTGAGTTTCTTGCTTTTTTCTTCCTTTTTATTTGTCTATTTTCTAGCCCAAAAAACATTGAAAACTCAAAGACACAGAAAACGGCGCGAATTTGACAAAGAAATCTGGGAAAATGCATCTTATTTTTTTTTTCTCTACAATTTTTGGGTCGATTTTTAGGGACGAAGGGTTGCATTTGACAGAGATTTTTTGTGGCAGATTTCCAAGCAAGTCGAAATCAATAAACGTTAATAAATAATGAGAGAAGGGAAGCAGAGAGCGGGGAGCTAAGTAGGAAGACGGCGCTAAAATGCGGAAGTAAAGGGACATTTGGCCTTGGGCATTGATTTCTTCTCTTTTTTTAACAATTGGATAGGGTTTGCCTTTCGAATTCCTATCGAATTCAATCTTTTTGTTCAGTTTTTTTGGCGCGTATTTTCAGCAGCTAAACAAATGTGCAAACTATTCTATTTTTAATCGATACCCCATTCAGCTGCAGTAACAGAAAGATCATTAAACTTGGGGACAAAATTTAGCACACTCAATCTCTAAAGACAATCAAAAACAAGCTAGAAAGCTACAGTGCTCGACTGCGAGATACCCGCTACCCATTTTGAATAAAAGGAAAATATTATTTTCAAAATATACCGAAAATACTACAAAAAAATACTAAAAATTAGAGCTCTATCTCTTATAGTCTCTGAGATCTAGGTGTGCATACGGACGGACGGACAGACGGACAGACAGACAAACGGACATGGCTTCTACCCTATGGGTAGCGGTATAAATATTAACCACGATATTCCTTTTTAAATTATATTACTATTTCCCTTTCTTTTTGACATTTATCACACATATTTCCGACGCTATCTACAATTAAATTTGCCAATCTTAAAGCCAACCCTGAAAACCTACGATAACTTAAAGCTAAACGCAAAATCAATCCCATTCTGGAACGGACAGAGACAACCCCAAAACGAATAGAAAAACTAAAACTAGTCTCGTCTTATTTGCTTAACGCAAATTGGTATGTCATTTTAATGCATTGCAACAACAACAACAAGAAACCAGAAGAGGATGACAGTTAGCTCCACCCAACCCTCTGACTGTCTGTTGTATCTGCTGCTTCCAACTCTGCTCCTGGCATTGTCCTTGTGAGCTGAATGTTCATGCAAAGTGCCGTCGTTCGTCCCTTTTGCCGTACTCGTATTTTTGATGCTGCCAAGCGTTTATTTTCTTGATTAATTTCAATGCCCAAAAACTTTGTTGTTGCCCTTTGTGAGCTATTTACATGCCACATGTGTTTATGTGGGTGTAACCCCTGTTTCTAACTGCGTAGTCTGTTTTTGGCAAATAATCAAATTGCCCAGACAGCGGACAACTGCGCTCGACTCGCAACTGTTCGGAGAACTCAACTCTGCAAGTCTGAGAGACAGGCAAAAAGTGTAGAGGAGAGGTAACTGGGTAGGTGGATATACTTGTATGTAGACTGAAGATTGTTTATCTTTTGTTTTGCCAGTCGAGGAGGCCGAGTGACAAGTTTAATCAGGCTACGTGCACAGGCGAACGAGCAGGAGCAAAGTCAAAAGGATAACTATTGAAATTAGTTGGCAGTTGGTCAGTTTGTCGAGGGTAGCATTTCCTCTATCTATATCTACTATATTGATTTTCCTGCCCCTTTTTGCGTTCCTCAGTTCCTCAGTTGGCACTTAAATCATTTTGGCACTTTAATGTGCGCCAAACCGAATGTCTGCTGGTCATTGCTCATTGGCCAGTCATATCCTGGCAGGCCAAACATTAATTTTGCACTTTTAATTAAAACATTTCACCCACACACACACACACACACACACCCCACAAGGCTGCCAGGCATTGTCCTGCCAATTTTTCCTCTCAGTTTTTCCAACAGTTTTCCAATTCCTTATTCGTGACTCGAGCTAAAACAAAGGCTGCAAACTGCAACCAGGCTGCAGAACCTCCACTCATAATCATAAAATGTATGCGCTGTCACCGAGGCAAGGCAAAGACCTGCCCCCAAGCCACCCTCCTCTGCCCCTCAAGTGCTCTCTCTTTCTCTTTCTCTCTTTGGCCACTTTGCACGTTGCCTGCATGTGGAAAATGCTCTCGACTTTCTTTTGCAATGCTTTGCAGCAAAAACTTTGCGTCCTCCCCAAACACACACACACACACACACACACACACACACACACACACACACACTCATACATACAGCTGCCCTGTCTGGCATAGAACAAGAAGAGCAACAAACACAACACTTGTTGTAATTACTCCCCAACTCTCGGTTCAACGGCTGCTCTGATGTTTATATGAATGGGTTTTGTGTTTATATAATCACACCGAAATGCTCAACCTTGCTCGTATTGCAGCCCACAGTGCTCTAAGGATGCTCCAAACTGATTTTGGCACAGTGGAACTACGACACATTTTTCAGGAAGTTCATGCTAAGAAAAGTATGAGTTTTTTAGAAGTATGAAATAAACAAATTTTAATATATTAAAAAAGATCTTGTGATAAATCTAAATAAAGTATATTTATATATACTTACATTTATTTATTTTTTATTTAATATATATTATTTATGAAAAGTATGAGTTTTTTAGAAGTATGAAAAGAAGAAAATGTATTTATATAATATATATCACAAAAATATTGTGATATATTCACATTCAAAATAACTTTTTATTTGGTTGTTATCAATTAACTAAAATATAATAAGATTTTCAAGAATGAATTAAAATAGTTTGATTTTAAAATATTCAAACAAAGTTTTTATAGAGAAATAGAAAGAACATCACTTCTTAAAACAAAATATATAATAGTTTTAATATAACTTCTACTAACAAAAAGGAAATAGCTATTTAAAAAGTTTATATGTTATATTAAAAACTATATTATATAAACTATTTACTGCAACAGTCTACAAAGCTTCATTATACTTTCCAATTCATAAACTCTAACTATTTTATTTATATAACATATTATATACAAAATTTAAATAGTTTATACATTACTTCAACACTCTACAAAGCTTCAAAATTCTTTCCCATTTAGTTGCCCCAAAGCCTGTGTCTGCCACTGTAAATATTCTACACCTATCTAACGGTCTGAATCAGTTGCATACCATATATAGTATCTGCATTCTGTGCAAACTGCTTTTACATAGCAAAGTCTGTATACAGAGCGCCAATAAGCCCAAGCACCTTGGCAGTAGTCGCACTTCCTTCGTACACGAACTCGTACGCTATGTAAGCTCTTAATTATGATCTATGTACTTGAGTGCAATAAGAGAAAAGAGAATATGCAAAAGCAAAAGCAATGGCAATGGCAGAGCAACTGCGCAGCAAACGGCGCTATAACTGCATGTGCATACTCATACTCGTGCTTATGTGTGCGTATGAGAGCATTGGCCACACCCATTTCACTCAAAATAAGGAACAAAAACAGAAGCAACAAAAAATACTCTATGCTAATGCAGGGGAAGGTGACTGCAACAATGACATCAAGTCTAATCAGAATGCAGGCAATGACAAAACGAATACGTTCCACACTCACACACAAACGCACATGCACACATTCAAAGTCAGTCTAACGGTGCAGGGTTGATTGCTTGAATTGAGTCGAAGTTTGAGTGCGGCGGGGTAAGCAAATGTGTGTGTGCCAGAGAGGAGAGTGAGAATGTTGAGTGCAAAGCAACAAAGAAAACTAGGCAAAAGGAAAAAAAACAACAACAACTACACGCTGCTGACGGCGCTGCTGCTGCTGCTGCAAATCATAAAGCATTCACACTCGCACACACACACACAAGCACACACACACAAACACTACACGATAGAGCAACTGCAGCTGAGTTTGTCGCCGTCGTTTGTCGATTCAGTTGCATTCGGCAAGTCGACGAAGTCGGTTCGGAACATTTACATTAACATTGGCTGTTCCGTTAACATTGACAACGTAAAAGTCGTTTTTATTGAAATGCATAAAACTCTATAAAAACAAAAAAATATACGTTAACGATTAATTATTTAAAGTGAATAGCAACTCTGTTCGCTGTGACTTGCATATGTCAATTTCGCACACACACACAGATATATTTTGAACATTTGACAGTTCTTCGAATTTACATAAAAAAGAAAGTGCAAGTGAAGAATTTTTTTGTGCTAAAAAATAAACAATAAATATAAAAATCATTCAACAAAATGATGGTGCTACAGCAAATGCAGCGGCGTTTGTGGAATGCCACAGAGGAAACGACAACAACAACAACAGCAGCAGCAGCAACAAATGCTACGCAGCCAAACATCAAAGTGGAGACGGATTGCGACGATGAGGAAGCAAGTGTGCGACTCTTGCAACAGCGCCAGGAGCAACACGACACATGTAGGCTGAAGCTTTAAGCAACATTTATTAGCATAAGCATAGTTAAAAGGATTAAAACAACAATCGAGAAGTCAAAAATTGTGTGCAATCAAACTCGAAGCTTCCTTCTCTTGCACCTGTAGCTTTCACTTTCCCCCTTTATACTTGCAACAAAGAAGACAACAGATGATTAGTATGACGCACGCCCTCACATTAGGTGTACCAAGAATAAGTCGGAGCATTGAATTTCCCTATCAGATGCAGCATTTGCTTCAGTTTTGATTCGGCATCATGATGTCCTGCTGAGACAGAGTCTTGAAGCTGCAGCTGATGCTCGCTCCCCACAGAGCGTGTGATCATTATTTTGTTTACATTTGCATCTCTTGTGCAGAGTTCTGTGTCCTGTGTCCTTTTTACCTGTCCCAAAAACCGGACTCGTCTCAGGTATTTTGCATTCACCGCACACAAAAAGGAAACGTACATTTTTTTCTTAATTCTTGCTTCTTCCTTTAAAAAAAAAAAGGACGTCTGAAAAAACGAAGATGCGCCTTTTTTTATTTTCGGTTTTAGTTTGAGGCGTGCAATTTCCCTTAATTTTCTATTTTCTCTTTTTCCATTCGCCACAAAAGCCAAATTTTGTGTAATTACATTTAAGCCGAAGGTGCAAGGATATGCCGCTTCTGACCATTGCCTTTTTAATTGCATGACAAAAAAAAAACGAAAAAGGACGTCGGGCAAAACCCATAATTTCTGAAACAGTCGAACATGCAGATCAGTTGAGTCCCTACTTATGCCACTTGTAATCACCCTCTGTGAGAAGGGGAGGGAGAAGGAGGGACATTGGGACACACAGGAGATAAGCCTCCCTTGCCATCCTCACACCTCCCAAAAAACCACAACACACAGAAGCAAAAGTCCAAAAGCCAGAACAAGCCAAAAACCCATTACCAACCACACACACACACACACACTCGCAGTCCAGTTCAGAGCTGAGTGTCCAGTGGGGTAATCTGTATATTTATAATGCGTCGCTCAGGACATTATGCACAAGGATTCCAAAACATTCCATCTACAATATATTGTCGTAAAAATATGTTACTTTTTTTTGCTGGCCAACTCTTTGTGTGTGTGTATGTGTGTGAGTATCTGTGTGTGTGCGCTTGGATGCGCTACACTTTGCTTACGCCCCGGGGGAGCTATAAATTTAATATCTACTTTGCAAAACAAAAAACCGAAAATGGTATACAAAAAAAGCCATCCACAGGGTGGACAACAGCACAGCGCATCAAGTGCCTCTTGGCCACGCAAGCATGTGTGAGTAAAAGAGTGTCGTAGTGTGTGTGAATCCTGGATTTTGAATAGGTGAAGGAAATAGGACAGAATCTGAAGAGAGGCAGCAAAAATATGTTGAAGAGAAAATAAATTGAATTACATTTTTTGACAATTAAATCTGAAACTATAAAAAATGATTAAAGCAATTCAATTCATTTGAATATTGAATATTGAATAGAAACATTGTTGAATAAAATACGAAAATGTTACAGGTAAAGGAAATAGGCAAGAATCTGTCGAAAGTCTGCAAAGATGTGTTGAAGAGAAAGGAAATTAAATGAAATTCTATTTGACAATTAACTCTAAAACTACAAAAAATGATTAAAGCTTCATTTAAATATGTAATAGAGAAAATTGTTGAATGAAATGTTATAATGTTTGAATAGGTGAAGGAAATAAGCAAGACGTTGGCGAGAGGCAGCAAAAATATGTTGAAGAGAAAAGGAATTTAATGAAAATTTGTTGACATTTCTAAGACTACAAAAAATGATTAAAGAAGTTCAATTCATTTGAAAATTGTTGAATAACATGTTAAAGTTTCTGTTGCTGATTTCATCGCAGTTTTGCGAATGTTTCGAGTGTGTCCATTTGCCAGACATAAAGCGAAGACCTTAAAAAAGTTTACAACACCGGACACCACTCAGAGGACAACTCAACAACAGCAATAGCAACAGCAAACAGAAGACATAGTATTTTTGCATGCCACGTTATAAGAACCGTAAATACTAATGGACATTTTACGAGCCATGGCTGACCAAGTGGCAGACACACTCAACGAGACAAACCCCAGACAAAGTCGCTCCCCCCCCTTGCAACATGGTGTGGCACAAATTGACAGCCGTGCTGAAAATAGGATAAGAACGTGCCATTTGCATTTCTGTCGTCAGTGTTTCGACTAATCGATAGTCAACTCAATGATGATCAGTTATTTAGGTTTATTATTATGTTAAGGGAAATGCCATCGAGACAAAAACGCAAAAAACTAACCACAGCCACTGCATCTTTTTTTTTTACTTTCTTTACAGTTTTGCGACACATGTCCAACTCACCGACACCGCCATCACCTCTGCGATCTCTATCAGGTATGCTCGTAATCCTTTGCCAATATTCAACAGACATGTTCCAAACTCAAAAGTAGCTACAGCAAAGGGTCTTTAAGGTTGGGTTTGGGTTCCTGGTTTTGCCTGGCTTTGGTCTCGTGTCTGGGAACGTGGCTACTTTGTGGCAAAATTGATTACTCACACGAGCCATGTTGCCATTTATTGATGTCTCTTCTTATACATATACATATATAGCCCCGGGGGTCAGGCATTTTATAGTTGATGCAACCCCAAAAGCAGCCAGAATAGGTTTTGGGATGAGCTAAACGGGCTTGGCCTTAGGTAGGTGCTGCAACTGACATCGCACGTGACTGAAGTGTGCCCCTAAAATCCAACCAAATGCAGTCGCAGCCACAGTTAGCGTTCGGCTCATGCAACTCATTGAGTTGCCTCAAATAACGATATTTTTGGGCAAATAAAATTGTATGACGAATGAGGGAAGCAGATGCAAAAATTTCGATCTCTTTTTTGAAACTATTAGCAACTTAGAATAGAATTTCATAGTGCTAAAAGTTATGTTAAGAAAGGAATTCAGAATTATGAAATAACGATATTTTTGGTTAAATAAAATTGTGTGAAGAATGAGGGAAGCAGATGCAGAAATTTTGAACCCTTTATACAAACTATTAGTAATTTAGAATGGAATACGAAACCGATGAACCGATATTTGAAAAGAAAGGAACTAAGAATTAGTAGAAGTACTTTTATTTTAGATGAAAAAAACTATCTATCTGAAGTATTTTCTTTAATTTCCTAAAATTTCTTCTTCATATAGAATTAAGTACTGCAAAGTATCCTGTATACATTTTTGCAAATTTCGGTGAATCGAAACCCTCAGCACAACATAAACACCCGACACCCACGACAATGGTTGCAACCCTAGAGATCATGGTGTAGAATGTAACAACTGTATAAGTACGATAAGAAGTGCAACCCCCAGAACAAATATGCAAAAGGTTATGCACACACACACACATACAGTTTTCGACATTGTTGACCCCTCGGAACCCCCGCGTGACCCTGCTTGCAAATAAACAAAAATAACAATTTGTCAAAATGTAAATTCTGGTGTCTTTGTCTCATTCCCTTTGATGCGCTCACAAAACTGCGCATTTAGATGATTGTTGGCAACAATTATACAACAGAGAGACGACCCTAACTGGCGACCTTCCCTCGCCCCTAACAAACTGTAAATAATCTATGCAAAAACATGCAACCCTCGTTGAGTTTCAAATTTAAATGACAACCCTCATTTAAATACTATGTAGATAACAGGGTTGCCATATCATAGACTGACAATTAGAGTTGCATTTTTATTGGTTTACACGCAAATTAAGCGAGCCCTCCTCAAGGGTGCATATTTAAATATGTCACAACAATAACAACAATCGAAAGCCCTTAAAAAAAGGGGTTGCTGCCTATTAAAAAACACACACATAAAGAGAGAGGGGAAGAGCAGAGCCACCAATCAACTGTTGCTTCTCGTTTAACATATCATTTGAATAGCGCTGAGGTGTAAAGAGAGAGTGTGCCACATATTGAAGGGGTTACCTCACACTTACCCTAACTGTAACCCTATTTCTTTTTTATTAACTGCAACTTGTTGACTCGCTGGCTGTTATTCAAATTGAACGCCTCTTCCGCTAACCGCAAAAAAGGGTATGCCAAAGGATTAGGTTGCGTGAGTCTAATTGTCCCTTCAATAGGGTAATTTCTCCGCAACAAGTTCTCATGATATTATATAATCAGCGGTTTTTTGATTGGCCACTTGAATTGAACGCAACTTTGGGGCGTCACGAGGGCGTTTAAATTGCATGGAATGGGTGCTTAAGAGGCGTTAAAGTAGCTGGAGGAACTTGCTATTAAAAGACAAAAGAAATCACAGAGAGAATTGGAAAATAATTTGAGAGTAGCTTGAGCACAATTCTCTAGACTTTTTTGCTGTTTATATCCGCTACCCATAGGGTAGAAGGGTATTATAACTTCTATCTAGCCATGTCCGTCTGTCCGTCCGTTCGTAAGAAACACTGAATCTCAGAGACTATAAGAGATAGAGCTATAATTTTTTTTCGACAGCATTTGTTATGTTTGCACGCAGATCAAGTTTGTTTAAAATTTTTGCTATTTCAAAACTGTTGAAAATAAAACATTTTTTTGTCAACATTTTTCAATCATTTAATAGATCTAAAGTGTTTTTAGTTCTACTCGAAAATTTCCAGAAATTTGGCTTTGATTTCGTACCTAATTTATGCAGAATATTGTGAATAGATCTCTCAGATAGTATGGCATATAATTGGATTGAATGCGCACTGAGCATGGGGATCTTTTATATCTTTCCCATAAATCGAAACGCACTTTACATTGATGCATTCAAAAGAGGACGCCCCGTAGCATGCAACCCCTAAATGCAGAAAGACAACAGAGTGCCACATCAGCATAGAAACAACGTGCAACACTTCATTTGTCAGTGAAACACGCACACACACAACATACCATATATATTCACACATTTGCCATTGTGTGGCATCCCTAGAACAGCTAGAATAGCCAGAACGACATCAACACATCTGCTCTGGGCTAAAAGACAAAACGCAGCCACATCACCTGGTATCGGGTTCAATGTTGTTCAGTCCTCAACTCGACTCAACTCGACTCGACTCTGCGTGTGTCGCTCTGTTGCTCTGGGCCAAGTTGCGCCTGCAGCTTCTTGACTTTTGCAAAACCTTTCTTATGTTGCAACAATGCAACTTGCAGCCCTTTGTGGCAGCGCTAAACCCTTTCTAAAGTTTCTGCCAATCGCAAGTTGCATTCAAAAACAAAATTGTAGAATGCTACACCCCAAACTAAAAACGAAAACTGGAAAATGGAAAATCCTCAACTCGTGCATTCCAAATTGTTTGCAATTGTAACGAATTGTTTGTTACCCATCAATCCAGGGGTTGCAACCCCGAAGGGGGGAGAGAATACGCGGATTTTACAATCACAATTTGAAAGCCGTGTAACCCTTATAAAGATGCGATTTTTAGCTGAGTTTTAACTGCGTCTCTCCAGCTAATTATATTAGTCGATTCTCTTCGCTTACAACGAAAGTCATAAAAACAGCTGCCCACATAACATTTCACATGTATCAAAGCGTGTATATATTTTAAACTTTTCACCCATCACCCGCATTGCGAAAACTGTCCAACTGTCTAATCCCTTAACCAGCTCAAAACTGATAAAACGACAAAAGAGGCAAACTGACGGCCAAAAGCCGCTTACAGCAATCATCTAATCAAATCCTTTGAAGTTATTATCTATGGCGATTAATCATTTAGTTTGAATTTAAATGATTAATAAATTTGATAGTTTAGTCTTTTATATTTTAAAACAGAGTAATTGAATTGCTTACAATATATGTAAAATATGTATTTGTAGTTATTATCTGTGGCGTTTAATCAATTAGTTTGAATTTGAATGATTAATACATTTGATAGTTTATTTTTTCAACATTTCAAAACAAGTAATTGGATTGCCTGGAATACATGTAAAATATGTAAATGTATTATATGTATTTGAATTTATTATCTGTGGCGATTAATCATTTAGTTAGAATTTAAATGATTAATACATTTAGTTTATTCTTTTACCAATTGAAAATAAGTAATTGGATTGCCTGGAATATATAATATTTGTATTAAAAAGTGTATATAAGAATGTAAATGAAAGATCGTATTCAATGAAAATTTTCATGTACATATTTTCAATTGTTCTGGGTTAAGCGTTTTTCATCAGCTGAAAGGAAGTTCTCATTTTTTTTAAAACACAACAAGGATTATCTTACAGCACAGGATGTTGTTGATATGTTAGGCGGCATTCTTTCGGTTGTAAATCAATAATTTTTGCCATGACACATTATGAAATTTGAGAGCTGCTGTCGCTGACACTGCGCAGATTTCAAACTCAAAAGTCCAGTCCAGAAGAAGAAAGCTTCCTGGCCCCGAAGCTGGGCAAAACGTTAGGCGATTTTCCAATTATTATGCATGATTGAGTTTTAGGCAATGCACGAAATTGTATTGCAGAAAGGGGGAAGAGATGAAGAAGGGGGGCACAAAGGCAAGAAACCCTTCCGCTTGAGCGTCTATCGGCAATGCAGCAGCTAACCGCAGGACAAGCGATGGCGAATGGCGGGCATTCAATTGGAAGATTGAATAAAATTTGCCTTAAAATAGCAAAAATATTGAAAACTTGGCCAATTTATGCGACGCAGGCTACTTGAACTTCATTGAGTTGGAAAATTGAAAAGAAAAAGCCCAAACGAAAACATATTTATAAATACTTCAACTCGAAGATAACGCAAATTTTCAACTCTTTCCTCTTTTCCAGACTGCGGCAAAAGTTACAAAGAAGAAGAAGAGGAGGTCGAGGAGGAACATGAGCAAGAATATGCTGAAAACTTGAGCCGCAAACGCAGCGCTGGCCAATTGGATGCGGCTCTCGAGGATGAAGTGCTCAATCTGGCACGCAGCGAATCACCACCGTCCAAGCGCTTGGCTCTCGATGCCCCACCAACGGCAACAGCCACACCAACAGCCCCCCAGCAACCACAACATGCCGCAGCAGCCGCTGCGATGTCCGCCATGGGTTTGCCTCCGATGGCCTTTGGGCCGGAGGACATGCAACAAGCGTTGCAATTGCAGCTGCATAGCTACATTGAAATGGTGCGTCAACTGGCGCCCGATGCATTCCCCAATCCCAATCTTGCCACACAGTTTCTGCTGCAAAATTCGCTGCAAGCACTCGCACAATTCCAAGCGCTGCAGCAACTCAAACAGCAGCGAGAGCAGCCGCCGCTTAATGAGTCCATCTCTTTGCCTCCCGCTCGCCATTATTCCACACCCGTCAGCAAATCGCCACTTCGCAGCCCATCGCTATCGCCTGTGGCACGTTCCAACGATCAACAGCCGCAGCAGCAACATCAGCGCACGCCGCCCAATTCACTAACTGCCGCTGCTGCAATGGGACTGAGCAGCGCTGTGTTGACGCCAAATACGCCGAGCATGCAACATCAAGCATCCGGAGCATCAGCGAGCACGCCCAAACCCATGTCAAGTGGCGCCACAGTGGCTGCTGTGATGGCCACCAAGTTGGAGCAGTCACCTGAAGAAACCACCGATCTGGAGGAGTTGGAACAGTTTGCCAAGACCTTCAAGCAGCGTCGCATTAAGCTGGGATTCACCCAAGGTGATGTGGGATTGGCTATGGGCAAACTCTATGGCAATGACTTTTCGCAGACGACAATCTCGCGCTTCGAGGCGCTCAATCTGAGCTTCAAGAACATGTGCAAACTGAAGCCGCTGCTGCAAAAGTGGCTCGAGGATGCGGACAGCAGTGTGGCCAAATCCGGCGGCGGAGTCTTCAACATCAACACCATGACCACGAATTTGGCCAGCACACCCGAGAGCATCTTGGGTCGGCGACGCAAGAAGCGCACTTCGATTGAGACGACAATTCGCGGTGCCCTCGAGCAGGCTTTTGTGCTGAACTGCAAACCCACCTCGGAAGAGATCAATCAGCTGTCCGAGCGTCTTCACATGGACAAGGAGGTGGTTCGTGTTTGGTTCTGCAATCGCCGGCAGAAGGAGAAACGCATCAATCCCTCACTGGACCTGGACAGTCCAACCGGCACGCCCTTGAGCAGTCATGCCTTTGGCTATCCACCCCAAGCACTCAATATGTCCAATGGTCATGCGTTGCTCGAGGCGAGTTCGTTTTGCGGCAGCTCAATTAGTTCTGGCGAATAAGCTGTTCCTCTGATCAGCTCTTGTACATAGAAAGATACCTCCAAATCTTCCACACACACATTCCACACACAAAACTGCATATCGTTCCCTTTTTATGCTCCCCCCCCCCCCCCTTAGGTGATAGCGAGTCGTATCAGAAGAATCCATTACGAATTTACAAGTACATATGCATAGATTATGTTAAGCACTGTATTGGATCTACGTAGAGTTCCTAGAGTTTCCATGTAGTCAACCTATAGAAACCCAACTAAATACTATCGATAACTGTTGTGTGTACGTATGTGTCCAGCATGCCAATCTATCAATATACCATACTTTACTATATATTTAATATAATAACACCCTAATAATAATGATAAGTCTATGTAATATACCTACAACTTTACCTATACTTAAACCTACCACATAAAGATGTTGTTGTACGATGTCCAATTGTAAATTGATCTTAAACTCTTAGATCTAACATAAAACACTGAAATTTCAATAAAAATCATTAAAAATAAATAATAGAAAATGTTTTTTAAATCTCTTTCGAATTGAGAATTGTATTCTACTTTGAAGAAACTCTACAGAAATTTGTTAAAAGTTTTGCCTCCGTTTTTTAAGGTTAACAAGTTAATACCCGGCTTCAGTTTATAATTCAATTAGTTGAGCTATAGCATATCCTTGTTGTATACTGCCATATCCCACATATACACACTTGAATCTCATTAGAAGCTACCTAAATAAATATTTAAGTACATATTTAGTTAACTGATTTCGAACCCAAGGATCCCATCCGGACAGGACACGCGCCAAGCGCAAACACACAATTTTTTAATAAACTTCCTCTCTTCCAAAGGAATAAAGGGACCCGCACCAACCCCTTTGCAGTCGTCCTTCTCGTCGTCGAGGACATACACGCATTGTTGTTTAGGCGAAAATCTCGGCACTGGATTTGTTGGATAAGAAATCACTTCATCTTTGCCCCTGCAACACTTAATATGGCATCTGAAATACAGTTCCATGCCAAATGAAACCCTTATTTGTATATCGAAGCAAGCGTGTAAATCCATTTGACCGCCCAACTCTAACCCTTCCCCTACCCTTGCCGCGGGGTGGGGGGTAAGCGACTTTAGATGGTGCCGTTTTCTGATTCGTTTAGGACGAATTCAACTTTTGCCGGTGGGGTGGGACGAAAAGGGTTTATACCATAAATTCACACATAGTTATGTCATATGGTGCTCGGGTGGTTGTTGTTCTAGTTTTTTTTTTGTCGTTGTCGTTGTCGTTATCGTTGTTCTTGTTGTTGTTGTTGTCGTTGTTGTTGTGGAGCGTCCTTTTGTAATGTGTCGCAGTTGTAAGTTATCTTGGGTCATTCGCTAAACTTCAAATTGAAAACAAGTCCAAAAATGGGCTTTAAATGGAATACACCTTTAATTATTCTAAGAGAGCTATTCAGGAATATACAGCCAAAACACTTTTATCGCATACTTAGTCTATGATGTTCGATTTTATAGTTGTATAATCCTTTTTGCCTCGGTTAAAACATTCTGAATCGCACACTGCTATTTTTGTGAGCAGAGATTCATTTTGGAAAAAATGCTGTTCGCATCTTTTTAATAAAATTGATAACTAATAAATAATCTTAGTATTCGGACACTTCATCTAAATCGATAGTTATACAATTTTCACAGTATTTGGCACGAAATTACTCTATGTAAAGTAAATAACTTTAAATTACAAAGTCCTTAGTAAATATAATATGTAAATATTTAATTTAAAGGCCATTTTATTGGCTGTGCACAGCACATCAAAAGCATTTCAATTTCGCCTGCAAGCAATGGTTTATATACTACGTAAACACTCGGACCCACAACTGGACAACTGAACAGAAGCTGAGACCTCGGGCATAGACACAGAAGCATCCGAAGAGCACTCACACATAATTGGCAAAGTCGAGAGAGCTGCTGGTTGAATGTTATCAGTTCGCTGCAGATGAAGAAAACATTCAAAGGAAACGAAATCGCTTTGAGTTTTCAGCCCATATTCAAAATGTCCTGCCCTGCCTGCCTGCCATCCGCCATTCGCCACTTGCCACATGCTCCACTTGCTTCATGCCTGCCCTCAGGTCATTTAACTGGTCAAACAGAAGGCGGGTGCGGTGTTCGATTGGAATTGGGATTAGAGGAATGAAAGCTTGAGGCTATTATTTGTGGCATGCGGCATGTGGCAGGCGCTCAGATCGGCAGTCCAAGATTTGATTTGAGCTCTTTGATAGATTTCACTTGCCTCGACTGCTGCATTTGCAAATTGAATTCCATTTTGAGAAATGTTTCTTACCCTACAAAGCACTCGCTGCCTTCATTTATAACAATTTAATGAAATTTTCCAATGCGTTTTCATAATATATATATATATGTATATAAGTAAGTATATGTTGGGCAACACATGTGTGTGTGTGTAGGTTGCGACCCATTCAAATCATTAATCACACCAGCTGCCAGGGCTAACGAAAATTAAGTTTGTCTCAGGCTATTTTTTTGCAGCCATCAAAAAATGTTTTTCTACTTCTCGGTATAACGCCCACTTGTGCGGAACAAATATACCGCAGAATATTTTTAGAACTTTTAAAAATTTAAAACAGCTATAAAATTAAAGTAGATTAGCAGTTAGCCCTGGGTTGCTATTCGCATATAAATAATATAAAGGATTAAGGAAGCTTAGTATCAATGCAATAGCTAATTGCTTTAACTCTTGCACTCCCGCATGCAGTTTCATGTCAATCAGCTACTTACCACGATCAAAAAGAGCTTCCAAAATAAACCGCAGGTGGCGCTTTCTTTTGCTATTCACTAACACTAATACACTCACACAGAAAAAAAAATTAATGAAGAAAAGGAGCTGCTTAGGACAAAGCGGCAGCGGAGCATTAGTGCCTTTGGCTATAGGCTTTAATTAAATAATAATAAACATTATACATATATAGATCACTACACTGCACTGCACTGCACTTCACTTTATTGGCACGCACTTTAATTTACACTTTAACATACTTGTGATAGACGAGGACATACAAAAAAATGATCTAAAAAAAAACGCACTTAATATATCCGCGACGCAACCGTGAAATTGATTATTAATGCAAATTACGCGACGCGTAAATCGCATTTTTCACTCCGCACAAACACTACAACTTATATTCACTCGATTTTTGACGAAAACAATTAACTAATTTGCATTTGCACAAAAACGAACCGCACTCACGAAAATTTTCACAAAACTGGCGCGCTGGGGCTTTGCATACGAGACAGGAAATACGATATGCACGAGCAGAAAGGAGACAAAAGCCGCGCCAAAATTATGCTGCACCGTGTTGATATATTGTGAATGCATTTCTTGCCCATTTTTGCATATTTTTTAAAGCACACCAATTTGGGCACACTTGAGTTGCGCTTTAGGAGTTGATCAAAAGAGAAAAAGACACAGCGAGTGAGTGTAAATAAATTGCAAGCTTTAATATGAGGAGGAAGGGAAGAAATTGCTGTTGATGGGTGGAAGGGGGAGCATTTTCAGACTACTGCAAATAGAATATGTCTCTGTCTCTGACTGGATGCCAATTGATGTGAGAAAGTGACTGGGAAATTATATGGCAAGCATATGTTAAGTTTCTGCGTGGTTGCTTGCGAATTTGATGCTTTGAATTTCAATTTACTGAGACGGAATCGCACACGAAATGCTGACATTTTGTTGGAGGGAAGGGAGAAGGGGCGCATGACACACCCCTTTTTCTTGACTATAGCCTTTGTTGTTAGCCTGTGAGTTGTGCAAACATTTGGCCAAAACAGAAATAAACCCAATTGAATTACAATGAAAATATGAAATGAGCAACAAAGAAAAGGAAAGAAGCTTTTTTTTTAGTGTGCCAAGCAAATCGCAGAAATTAAGCAAACACAAGCGAACGAAACAAAGAGAAATACATAATGTAGCAAACATACGAATAGAACTCAAGTATTTCTCTTTGGAAGGAAATTGGAAATTGTAAAGTGTGAGACATGTGGCGAGCAAATAACTAGCTGGCAAAAAAGCGCAAATTCAATATTTGCGAATACAAACAAATGCGAATCTCTGGAGGACAACGACGACGACGTCGACGACAATGTCCTGTGACCTGTCCGACCAGCAGCTGTGTCCCAGGGTAAACAAGCCACACAAAATGTGGCAAAGTGCTGCACATGCTGTGGGCCATCAAAATGGAAAATACAAGAAAAGCTGATGGTATTTGGGATTTGTTCAACCACCACCCTAAAAAGTATGCCATAAAAATTAAACAAGGGTGAATTTTAAATGGCCGATTTAAAAATAAAAAATGGCAATTCAAAATGGAAGCTCACATGCAAATTTTATCAGTAATCTCATCCCCAAATCAGAGATACAACCTCCCTCCCGCTGAAGCCAATTAGTTGGAAAAGTTGTGAGCTCAAAAATCAAAGCAACAACCCCGACAATGGAATTTTGGGGCGTGAACTGAAATCAACACCATCATCAGAGTTCATCCTTTTTATTTTTGGGCTTTTTTTGACATGTTTACACATTTAATTAACTTACACGCGCCCAAAACTTCCGGTCAAGACAGAAGAGAAGCACAGCCAAGTGAAAACGAAACCCTTGACGACAACAACAACAAAATGGGGCTAAGAAAACAGCAGGAAAACGGTTCGTCGCTTCTTTTATATTTTGACAATTTGAAACCATTTCAAGTGGTTTAATCATTTAACGCACATCATAAAAATCGCATCAAGTGATTTTTATTTACACGCACACACAACAAAGGAAAGCCAGCAAATAACACCCAAAAACGGAACAAAAATACAAGAAAATGCGACACCAAAGCCCTTTGAAATATTAGCGGCACAAAAATAGCACAAACGAATCAGATAACTGATAAGGCTGCACGGCAAATAAATTAAATTTTGCCATTAAATCTTGTTGTACTAGCTGACAAATTAAACATGAGGTAAATACGCATTTCAAAAGTAGCGCCAAGCAAGGGTGGCAACAGTTTCTCGCGGTCTGGCAACGTCATGCCAAAAGCGTGCGTAACCTGTGAATGTCAAGTCACGCGAAATGCTCGTTAAATTAAATTTGAAAAAGATAAACAAGAGAATTTACCGAGTTAATGTCGATTTTAATACAAAGCAAAATACACATAAATGATTAGGTATTAAATGTAGAAATTAATGTGTAAGGCATAGTATAGTGTGTGTAATGTGAATTTTATTCAATTTGTTGCGGACGTGCAGCCGCATAATGGGATTTGTTTGTTAATGTGTGTGTGTGTGTGTAAGAGTTTTTGGGGATTTTATGAAAATGCACAATAAGTATAGATCTTTTCCAGCGCACGAATACACAGTAGTAGACATTAGGATATCATCTCCCTGCTTAGCTGAAGGTGTTGACCTAAAGAGGAGAAATTCGTTACTTAATATTATATGTTAATATTCTCCAGATCGTTCACTTACGATATCATCGATCTTGAGTATGGAGCGAATGGTCTCCGTAGCCAGCGTGATGGACGAAATGCTGACCAGCAGCGGCTGCACAACATTCTCAGCAAAAATATCTGTGATGGCACCCTTGCGCACATTAATACCAGCGTTCTTCTCGCCCTGCGCATGACGATTACGCAGCTCCGTCACCGTGGCAATGGGATTCAGACCAGCATTCTCAGCCAATGTCGATGGAATGACCTCTAGGGCATCAGCAAATGCACGATAACAGTAGGCATCCACACCCTCCACAGTCTGAGCTGCAGCAGCCAACTGTAGAGCCATCTCAATCTCGGGAGCACCGCCGCCCACAATCTGAGCACGCTTGCGCACCAGGCAACGCACCACACAGAGAGCATCGTGCAGGGAGCGAGCAGCTTCCTCCAGCACCAGTTTGTTGGAGCCACGGCAGATGATGGAGATGGTGCGTCCCATGTTCTGAATGCCTGTGATCTTGACAAACTTGTTGGTGCCGCTGGCGACCTCTTCAACGAGATCGGCGCTGGACAGATTCTCGGCTGTGAAATGATCCAATGAAGCAATAGGGCGACAGTGGAGAGTCTTGCAGACAAACTCAATGTCTTCACGCTCCACATCCTTGACCACGAGACACTTGATCTTGTCCAAGAAATGTTGAGCCAGATCTGAGACAGCATCGCTATAGTAGAAATTAATTTGTTGAGTATTTGCCAAATAGAAAAAGATTATCTCAAGCTTACCGCAAGATCGACTTCTGAACGAGCAGCACATTGCAGCCCGCCTTCTTGATCTGCTTGACGATGTTGAGAATGTAGGAACGCTCCTCCTTGAGCACACGATCCATGGCAGCGTAATCGCTGACAATCACATTGTGATCCATATCGGTTTTGGGTGCCGAAATGCAGAACTGAATCAAACCAATCTTGGCCTTCTCAATGCGCTTGGGTGCATTGGTACCTGCCGAGCGACTGGTGAAGACCAATCCTTGCACCAATTCCGTATCCTCAACGGTGCCGCCAAGACTCTGAATCACCTTGATGTTCTTCAGATCCACAGCGTTTTCCTTACCAGGCTCGGTAACCTTAATCACGGCATCCACGGCAATGGGAGCGAGCAGACTGCTCTGTTGTGACACCACCTTCGAGTTGAGCGATGTGGAAGCGCTCTTGATCAGAGTATCACGATCGTTCAGCTCAATGGGCGTGGACATTTCAGTTAGAATCTCCACAGCCTTGTTGGAACAACGCTGGAACGAATCCGAAATAGCCGTGGGATGCAAACCCTTCTGCAGCAGTTTCTCGCAGGCCTCCAACAGAGCACCAGCAATGACCACCACGGATGTGGTGCCGTCACCAGCCTCCACATCCTGGGCACGGGACAGCTCAACAAGCATCTTGGCAGCGGGATGCAGGACATTCATCTGCTTCAAAATGGTGGCACCATCGTTGGTGATGGACACCTCGCCGTTGGCAGCCTGGATCATTTTGTCCATGCCGCGTGGGCCCAAACTGGTGCGAATAGCATCGGAGACAGCTGTAAGTAATAAACAAGCATTTTTAGCATGTTTTTTCTATGAAGTATATTATAACTATAAATTTAAACACTAACATTACGCTTGTAGCATAAACGAGGGACGGAAAGTCAGAGGGAATAAGCATTAGAGCATGTCTTAAATTTTAAAGCATTATATCAGGGTTTGGTATCTTCCTTTCATTATCTAAGTTGCTTTCTTCTGCCTATTAACAACATTTTAGGATGTCTCTAAGTTATAATAAATGTTCATTAGCTGTTAATTCTCTTTAAATTATAATTTTCTTTACATGCTGCATCACATGAGTCATATTGTGTTGAGTGTCATCCCTAAGAAGTTTCCAGACTGCCGCCGCACAGCCGGCAACTGCTTTTGTTTTTGGCATTATTGTGAGCAAACTCAACTTAACAACAATTAACATGCCTTGCATATTGCAATTTGTTGCTTAAATGAGCAAACTCCATCCATTTTATGTGATGGTTTGTCGTTTTTGCGTATTTATTAAAAGTTTCCTTACCTTTTGCCGCTTGGATGTTCGACAGCCGCACATCGGTTGGCTTGGACTTGTCTTTGAAGGTCTGTGCCTTCGGTTTGATACCAACTGTTTTAGCCTTGGGCGCCATTGATGTGTTAATTATAGAATTCTTACGGATTGGCAATTTTTAAACGCGATTTTCAATGCGATTAACACAGATTAAAAAATGTCTAATATAATGTTTTTCACTGCCCCGTGACGGATAGTGATGAGAAACGTCTGACGATATATTTGTACGATTATACAACACTACTTCTTGTGATTGCTGGTGAATGACAAAACTGGATGGAGAAACAACGTTGACACTAGTTATTTATCGAAAAGTGAATTATTCAAATTGTGATATAAAATATTTATTGCATTTATTAAATTATTTATAGAATATTATAGTCAACTAATATAGTTTAGCTGCCGGCGGTATTTCATCGGGTCCGATTTCTACCTTTTCCGGCACGCCAGAATTTTGGTTTTTATCAGAATTTATTTGAGCTGTGATCTCAGTAAAGAGTTTATCCCATTCCCAGACTTCATCAGGTTCGTCGAGCGCTTCTTGTATCTGCAAACAACGTGTTAATATGGACAAATCAACGTTTTCAATAGCTGTAAAGGCATTCTGCGATAATAAGTCAGAACTCAGCTCCTTAAATGCCACTTCATGGTTAATTGAACCGCTGCAGAAAAGGGGTAAACATTTTAATATTTGTTGATTTCATTGTACTTCAAATACTTACGAGGGAGGCTCCACTATTTCATTTAACAATATCTCATCGCGTACATCATCCAAGTCCGGTATGATGGGTATATCATCTGTAGGAATTGTGCTTGTAGCTGACTTTGAGATCTGAAATCGCTCGCTAAATTTCGATTTTTTGTTAATATATGAAAAGGTTTTAAACATGTTATTTAGTTCTTACTCGTCAAACGAATTCTTCTTTGATCTGTAAATTATATTATATTTATTTTATCTGTAGTACAATAATCTCATTATTACTTACTTTAATCCCTTTAAACCGGAATCAGCCCAACCCCCAGATACTCGTCTAATTGGCGGCCGACTTGAATCAAACTCATTATTATAAGTGCTGGCCGACGTTGCAGTTGTAGTAGGAGGGCTGTTACTGTTAGCATTCTGTATATCCAAGGTTATATCTATTGATATATCCTTGTTAAGCAAGTGTGTTGACGCGGCACTCGAAGTTCCAGCTTGAACTTGATCACTTAATGCATCACGACTCTTTGAACGACGTCCTTTTCTCGCCGTCGTCTATGATATTAACAAAATTAAGTAAACTATATTAATTATATTCACTTTTACCTTTCTAATTGTCATTTTTAATTCTTCAGCCCAATCCATTGCAACCAAAATAAAAGTTGTTTATATTTTTCTGTTGCCTTGGCAACAAGTTGCTGCTCAGTGTGACCGTTAGTAGTTATTCTCTGTGGTTTGGTATATCCCATAAGCGTTAGAACATTTATTATAAAAATGTTGATGTGGTCACACTCGACCATAAACAGCTTTCAAGAAAAAAGCTCGTTTGTTTTTTTAATAAACGAAGAAAAGGAGTTCGCCTAAAAGAAGAATTTATTTATTTAATATAAATGAATTGATAAATTATTTCGGTGGCTACAAAAAACAACGAAGTTTGTTAGCTAAACGCGATAATTGATTGATGCCATCGAAGTTTCTTTTTTCCTCTGAATTGGCCTGGTTTAAAAGTAAAATAATTTAAAAAACTGCTAAAATGTTGACGGACGATGATGACTTTTTCTACGAGGATAAAATGTGAGTAAACTGCCTCTTCAAACATATGTATTTATTAAATTACAAATCTTGTTGAGCGCTCTGTACAATATAATTATTTTTGCAACCGGGTGTTCTTAAAAAAAATCAATAATTATTGGGGTCAACATATTGTACACTTTGTATTTTGGCGCAAACATTGTTAGAGTCAGGCCTCCTAGTGAAACAACTGCTGATCCGGTGCTCATCCAATTAGATGAAAATTGCACGGCTGACTTTGAGGTGTAAGTACTATGGTCAAAGTAGGCGTATTTGTTGACATATTTGACTTCACATCAATTTGTTAAAAGTGCAAAATGCAATGCGGAAACAGCTGTGACTGCGAAGTCCTCACACGACACCTGGCGGGCTGAAAGCGAAACTGCAGTGCTGTGCACTGGCTTCGATCTGGCAACTGAGAGATATGGACAGATGCATAGACAGAAATATGAGTTAGATCGGTTGTAAGTCAAATACGCAGATAGCTCGATATATACATACGTAATTCTTGTAAACTGTAGTGTCTCTCAAAAACTACCAACATAGACCGGAGACTGAGAGAAGCTAATCATTATTAACGTAAACATAGAAGTAACATTAGCTTAAATGGGTTCATTAACTTTAAGGCTCTTAATACGAAAAAAAAACATTTAACATGTGCTACACGAATTTCTTATTTTGTATTGTAATCACCAAATTTGCGATTTATATTGTGCGTTATTTTTTGTGTAGACTTTGTTTAATTTTAATTTACTGAGAATAAAATATGCAGTTTCCTTTTGCCCCTGAAACCCTGCCTAATATATGAGCAATAGATGGCGCCAGCTGGTCATTAAATAATAGTTTAGTAAATATTATTTGTAATAGCCAATTGCGTGAGAAAATATTAATAGAATCTAATTTTTGTAATATACAGAGTACTATAGACAATTGCGTGAGCGAACAAAAATATATCTTTAATTTTTATAATATATATGTATAATACTATTTTATACTATAGACATTTGACTACTATTATAAGGCAATTTAAAAAACAATACAATAAACTAGAACTGCAGCTAGTCTCTTTGATATTATAAAAAAAAGAAAAGTACTTTTTTTCAATTTGTATATAAATATTTAACTTTATTGCAATCGAACTAATGAGTTGGCGCAATCTTATGATATTATCCAAAATGCAGAACTAAAATTAATTAAAATATAATTAATAAGATAGCTATTTAGAAATTTGCACTTTGGATGTGAGTATAGCACGCTTACTACCCCGTTATATCAATGCTCCAAATTAGGTCTAGACAATTGTAATATTATGTATGCAAATCATCGAATTAAACTTTTAATTTTGATCTCTATGCAAATTAGGGGCATGACTGTGACCACGAATGCGGTTGTCATCACCAAGGATCAGAGCAACTTGATTGGCATCAGCATCGGAGGAGGAGCGCCCATGTGTCCATGTCTCTATATAGTACAGGTATTATGTATACTATTTTTTAAGATTTAACTGCTTTTCTAAACATATGCCCTGATTGGCAAGGATTGGGACGTGCCTTGAAGTTTGTTTGATTGCGCAGTATCAAATACTCTTCGCGCCAGCGTTTCGCCCATTCTTCAGCCTGTTTCCGATAGCGCAATTGCTGGTCGTATCTGCTGCGTTCATCGTAGGCTTTGCGACGCTTGCCACGTTCCTCGGACAGCAGATGAAACGGCTGCACCTTGATGAAACTAGGCTGAATGCGTGGTCGAAACGGTGGCTTGCGCCAAGAGTCCAAAGATGCCGATGTCAGCTTGGGACGCTGATGCAAGCTCTGCTGCTTCTGCAATGTTCGCTGCATTTTTTGCTCACGTTTCTTGCGCGCCTCCGCAGAGGTGACGAGCGTCAAAGGCGTCTGCGCTGTGGTCACCTTGTGTTGCGAGACCATTTGACGCACTCGATTGCGATGCTCCCAGCGTTTGTGCAGCTGATTGAAGTTCGGCACTGGATGACTATGAAACTGGCGCAACTTTTCCTGTTCCTCGCTGATCTGTCGCTGCTTTTGCTTTCGATTGCGCTCGTATTTCTGCTGAAACTTGTAGACTTTTGGCGCAGCGACTCGACGACGTGTTTGCACCTTCTTTCTATTGTCCAAACCCGCCTGTTGACGCAAGAGCAGCTCATTTGAATGATTCTCCAGCATAATGGAGCCCAGTCGTTGGCCCAGCCGCTCGCAGCCTGCCAGATCTTTGGCTTTATTATTGGCAGGCTTCTGTGGCTTCAATCCGCAGCCTTTAAAGCCCATGGCCCATTGCAGCACAGTCATGACACAGCTTTAAAACCTTAAACCTTTTTTTTTCAAAATTTTAATAATTTTCTAATTTTGTTGTATCTGAAAAGAGTTGTATACAATGACTATTTACAATTTTAAAATGTAGCTTACTCAGTTTCCATTTGATTTTGCAGGTCTTTGATGGAACTCCTGCGGCACGCGAAGGTTCTCTGCAGTCTGGCGATGAGCTGCTGGCCGTCAACTCAGCCAGCGTCAAGGGAAAAACCAAAGTCGAGGTGGCCAAAATGATACAGACTGCCACCGATGAGGTGACCATACACTATAACAAACTGCACGCAGATCCAGAGCAGGGCAAAACACTTGACATCATATTGAAGAAACTGAAGCATCGCATTGTGGACAATTTGTCAAGCAACACAGCAGATACTTTGGGTCTGTCTCGTGCCATATTGTGCAATGATTCGCTGGTCAAGCGACTGGAGGAGCTGGAGGGCACCGAGTTGATGTACAAAGGTCTCGTGGAGCATGCGCGTCGCATGCTGAAAGCTTACTATGATCTGCTGCAGACGTACAAATCTTTTGGGGATTGCTTCACACAGATCTCGGCACACGAACCGCAGCAACGCGCCTCCGAAGCGTTTCGCACTTTTGGCGAATTCCATCGCTCGCTGGAAAAAGATGGATTAACCATAATCAAGCAGATTAAACCAGTGCTTGCTGATCTAGGCACTTATCTGAATAAAGCCATTCCGGACACGAAGTTAACGGTGCGTCGCTATGCGGATGCCAAGTTTACATATCTCTCGTATTGTCTGAAGGTCAAGGAAATGGATGACGAGGAACATGGCTTTGCAGCGCTACAGGAGCCGCTCTATCGCGTCGAGACGGGCAACTATGAGTATCGTTTGATCCTGCGCTGCCGGCAAGATGCACGCTCCAAGTTTGCCAAACTGCGCACCGATGTACTGGAGAAGATGGAACTGCTGGAATGCAAGCATGCCATGGATCTGAACAAACAGCTGCGCAGCCTGCTCGAAAGTTTGGCGGAACTGCATCGTAGTTTGGTGGAGCGACTGGAATCGTTGCCGCCGCTGTTTCCCATTGAAGTGGACTTTAAGGAGACCGATTTTCAGTATAAGTCCAGCACACTTAAACCACAGGAGCTGGACGATGATGAGATTCAGGCCATGGACAGCGCACGCCAAACAAAAGTTGTCTATGGCATTGATGCAGTGGAGCAGCCAGCGCCCATTATCAATGTGGCGACCAAGGAGACGGTTGCAAATACCACTGAGTCGAGTTGCAACGAAAATGAAACGCTGCTCAAGGAGCTGGGATTACACGACATTGATTTGTTGTCAAATCCGCAGACAATTAGCAATCAAAAGGATTCGATTTCCGCACAAAACGATGGCTACGATTTTGATCTGTTTCTTAATCAGGCAAATGCCACCACGAGCTTAGAACGTGACCTGATGTCGGCAAATGCTTCCGAAACCGATTTACTTTTACAATGAGCTCCTTTCGCTGTTTTTAATGTACAAATAAAATGTGTGTATAAATTAATTGGAAAATTGCTAGTTTTAACGGAAAATACTTAACTTCGAAGTTGTATTGGTAGCTTATTGCTAATTTCGTTAACAATTCGCGGAAACACGCGCTATTAGCTTATTTGTAACTAAAAACCGATTTACTTTAGCTTTCGTTATTTTTATGTATAAATAAGTGTTTAAATTTTTTATAATCAAATTTTCGTTGCTGTAACGCATTTTATTATCGATAACTTTGTTTGCTACTTTTGCCATTCACCTATCTCGCATACGTTCTCAGCTGATTGGCGAAAATGTAAACAAAACGTGATTCGATGTGCCGCCATGCCGCCTAAATCGAGCAACAAGAAAAACCAAGCAACTTGGTATCATTGCGAAAAATGTAACGTGCACATTACGACCAAATCTCGCGATACACACGACCGCATCTGTCCCATTGGCGATGAAGTGCAGAAAGTGGAAGCGGACGCAGAATTTGTACGTAATGGCGTACTCTATACTGCAAGTCTGCTGCAAAAGAACTTTGAGGTGGAATCTCTGAAAGAACTACCAGCCAAATATGCCAATATGCTGATTTTTATATCGGAAGGAGCTATTAAGCTGGCCGAATTCCATATAGGCCAACACGTGGTGATTAGAGCAGCAGCAGTGGACGGCACAGAAGTGGCGCCTTTGGTGCGCATTGTTTGGCCGGTTCCAGAACAGTTCCTGACTACAGTTTTTGCTACAGCAGCAGGTAAGCTAATGATTTTCATTTATAACTACTTGCTCACTGATTCTGTATAGACTACAAACAGAACTGGACATCGCTACGTGGCAAATCGCTGCGCATCTCAGCGCTGGACAGCAGTCAACTCGTTGCTGCAGCGTGCATCAATTTGAGGCAACTTGACGAAAGCGAAGCTAAGCTAGAGCCCGAGCAGCTGCCTGATGTGGCCGCTGTGGTTAAGCGCGAGATTGTCAATCAAATTTATAGCCAAGGCAGCGTTATTCACTTGAACTTCTTCAACAAGCAACTCTCATTCAGCTTGGACAGCTGGCAAGGCATTGAAGAGCAAGCTCTAGAGGATGCCTTGTCACGCCTGAGCCTGGATAAGTCTCAGCAGTTTGTGCAGATTACAAATGTGACCAGAGTGGAGCTGCTAAGCAAGCCAGTGGTTCAAGAAACTCAGCCGGAGCAACGCATTACCAAAGCAAAGATTGGCGGCTTGACGAAACAGCTTCAGTTGGTGGAGGAGAGCATGGACTATGCCCTGGGCTATAAGCCTTTGCCAGCAGGTGAGCAAAGAGCAGATACAAGAATAGGCATACAGAAGTGTACTTTTTAAAATTCTAATATAACGTTTATTTTATACATATATCTAAATAAATCCTATAATTTGCAGGCGTCAAAGTGTCGCGTGGTTTGCTGCTCTACGGCGCCAGCGGCTGTGGCAAATCCCTGGTCCTGGAGGCCATGTGCGCCGCTGCCCAGGAACGTGACCCGCAAGTGCAAATTATACGCATCAATAGCGGTGAAGTCTACAGTAAATTTTTGGGCGAAACAGAGCAAAAGCTGAGCGCATGCTTTGAGCGTGCCTATTCGCATTATCCACGCGCCACATTGATGCTCCTGGAGGATGTGCAGACGCTGTGTCCCAAGCAAGAAAACAGTGATCTAGTGAAGCGCGTTTCGTTGGCGTTTATGGCACTGCTCGATCAGCTAAGTAGCAGTAATCGCAAGGAGGCTCAACGCACTTTTCTACTGGCCACCAGCTCTCAAATCGAGGCACTGCATCCGAGTATAAGACGCGCTGGACGCCTGGACTGTGAGCTGGAATTGGGTGCACCAACACCGCAATCCCGTCGTGAAATATTACAATGCCTGCTGCAGTCGGTGAAGCACAAGCTGAGCGTGGAGGAAATGGAGCAGATTGCCAGCATAACCCATGGTTATGTGGGAGCTGATCTGGCCAATTTAGTTTATGCAGCCACACTAACAGCCCTCAAAGAAGACACACGTCCGTTGGAACTACGCGATCTGCAATCAGCTCTAACACACGTCAAGCCCTCCGCTATGCGAGAGGTGTTAATCGAGAATCCCAACGTGTTGTGGTCTGATATTGGAGGCCAGGCAGCACTTAGATTGACCCTACAACAAGCCATTGAATGGCCGCTGCTGCATGCGGAAAAGTTCAAGCGTTTAGGCATTAAACCTCCACGAGGCGTGCTCATGTTTGGTCCACCAGGCTGCTCCAAAACCATGATTGCCAAGGCGCTGGCCACGGAGAGTAAACTCAACTTTTTATCCATCAAGGGACCCGAGCTGTTCTCCATGTGGGTGGGTGAATCGGAACGTGCAGTGCGTGAAGTGTTTCGCAAGGCACGTCAAGTGGCTCCAGCTATTGTATTCTTCGATGAGATCGATGCCATTGGCGGAGAACGCTCCGAGGGATCCTCTGGAAGTGGTTCGTCGGTCAAGGAACGCGTGCTCACGCAACTGCTGACGGAGTTGGATGGCGTTGAGACGCTGCAGAATGTGACCATTGTGGCCGCAACCAATCGTCCAGATATGATAGACAAGGCGCTGCTTCGTCCTGGACGCATTGATCGTGTCTGCTACGTGGGATTGCCGGAAGCGGATGCAAGGCGTGAAATACTTAAGATCAAGTTGCGTCAGATGCCGTTGGCTGCAGATGTGGAAGTGGACAAACTGGTGGAGCTAACCGAGGGCTATTCGGGTGCCGAGATTCAAGCCGTTTGCCATGAGGCAGCACTAAGCGCATTGGAGCAGAGCTTCGAGGCAGAACACGTGCGGTGGCAACACTTTGAGACAGCGCTGCAAATGGTGCAACCACGCACAAGTCCCGAACTGTTGCGTCTTTATCAGGACTATATGAAAAAGTAGCTAATAAACATTTGATTTGTTTTGCAGCCCAAAAATAGACTTATGATTATATTTGGGAAATTTGAAAGAGTGCAGAGCGCTGATAAGTCCAATTATGCCCGTGATTCAAAGTTGAGAGTACAGCAGGCTCGCGGAAATGTGGACTGATCAATTAGTTCCAGCATAGTATATCATGCTTATATCTCTCTCTATTCATTATGTACGTCAGAAATCAACAGACAATCAATTGCGATAAGATAATCTAGCGAACATAATTACAAAGCCAATATTAATCAGTAAACAGTCTTATTATCTGTCACTATAAATCTGCCACTAGCTGCCAAAGACTACGTCCCATATTGCATATAGTTGGCGATAGTCTCGACTGGCGATTAGAATTGTTCAATCAATGAATGTCACATTGATTTCTTTAAATTAAGAGTGTAGAAATCTAATAGATTGACGTGTTTAGATTGAACGATTGCGGAATACCCTACATTCTGTGGAATGCCTACAGATTTAGGAAGTTAAGTGAAGGAAAGTATCTTAAAGTATCATCATATTTAATAATTCGATTAGGATCATCGTAAAAATCAGTTTTAACTGGGATACCAAATTTATGAATTTTCATAATAACTGATATTTTTGATACATTATAATTTTAATAGCTACTCTTTTCTTTTCACATTAAAATGTTAGTATTCAAATTCCAATTTACTAAATTCATAAGCCACATTTAAAATGTATTATACTTAAAAATCAAGTTCAAATACCTTTTTAAAATTATCCGAAATATCCAATAGCCGATAAATACAGATAAACTAAAGTTATAACATAGAATAACTTCGTCAGCAATTTTAAAATTCCGTTTATTTTACATTATTGTTATGCTACCCTGGCTTAATTCGCATTAAACAATTAAATCAATTGTATTTTACAAGTTCAAATACATTTTGCAAATCGTTCAACTAATTGCCAATAAAACATGCAAACATTTTCGCTATATATACAATAGAGTTAAATATAAATTGATAAATATAGATTCTGCGGCACGAGATCAATCGAAACGTCGTGTACGTAAGATCAATTAATTATTTACAGGGTATAGTGACAACATTGTTTTGTGATTTTTTGTGTCTGTGTGTGTAGAAACATATGTACATACATGTGTGTATTTATCTGAAATGTGTTTTTTATAAGTTAGTAGAAGAGACGTTTATTGCTTAGCTGGGCAATTTACAAGCCCTTCGAGAGAGAAAGCAACAAGTGTTCAGTGTGTGCTTCAGGTTTCGACGGAGAGCAAGTGCGTGGCATGTTGAGTCTGATTGGATTGGATAGCAGTTGATGTCAGGCGCTTGTTGCGATTACGACACCAGACACAGCGGACGCTCTGCTTTGCTTTGCTTTACTTAGCAAAACAACAATCACAGCCATTTCGGTTTGGTTTGCGTCTCTAATTAAGATAAGCTGCACTTTTTGCAACCACAAATATGGACAACTGGCTCAAGATCTCGCTGCTGCTGTGCATGTTCGGCTTCTTTCGTGAGATGCGTCCCTCGGAGTCGTATGTCACCGAATACCTTGCCGGTGACTGGCGTAATCTAACATCGGAGCAAGTCCAGCAAGAGGTCTATCCATTTGGGACGTATTCCGTGCTCGCCCAGCTGGTGATTGTGTTTCTGGTAACGGATTTGCTGCGCTACAAGCCCATCATCATACTCTCCGCCATCACCGGCATCGTGTTGTTCGTCATGCTCCTGTGGACACGCTCGCTGCTGAATCTACAGATTGCACAGGTGTTCTATGGCACGTTCATGGCCTCCGAGGTGGCCTATTACACCTACATCTATGCCAAGGTCGACAGAGAGCACTATCAAGTCGTCACCGGTCATACACGTGCTGCCATCTTGTCTGGCAAATTCCTGGGTGGCGTCTTGGCTCAAGTACTCGTCTCCACCGAGTCGATGAGCTTCCGGGAGCTGCACTTCATCTCGCTGGCCACGCAAATCATCTCGTTGCCGATCTCGCTGCTGTTGCCCAAAGTTCCGCGAAGTTTCTACTTTTATGCCGTGGACAAGGAGACCACCAAGCCACCGGCGATTGCTGGCCAGGAAGAGACACCCAAGTTCTCATTGCGAAACGCTGGACGTTTGCTTTGGTATCATTTGGTGTCTTCCTACACAAATCCCATTGTGCTGATGTGGAGCATTTGGTGGTCCCTGGCCATCTGCGCCCAAGTGCAAGTCATCACTTACATACAGTTCCTGTGGAAGGATCAGGCGCCCAACAATCAGAGCAATTACAACGGAGGCACTGAAGCGATTGCCACACTTCTGGGAGCAGTTGGTGCCATCGTTGCTGGACTGTTGAAGAGTAATAATCACCGGAATCGTTATATGCTCATCAATTCGATTTGTGGCATCGCTTTGGGCGCGCTGTTGCTGCTGGCGGCTCTGTGCAACAATGTCTGGGTGTCGTATGCCGTATATATTGCATTTTGCTCGGTGTTTTATTTTATTGTCACCATTGCGGCGGCAATTGTGGCCGAGAATTTGGTGGACGATAGTTTTGGCCTGGTCTTCGGCATCAATACGCTAGCCGCGCTAATTCTGCAGACCATCCTCACAGTAGTTGTGGTTGCAGGTAAGTTGCCATATATTATTTTACTTGCAAACATTCAAAATGACCATTTGTTTACTTACATTTCAGATACGGGCTTTGGTTTGCCACCCAGAGATCAGTACATTGTGTATGGCAGCTATTTTCTAATTATGTCGGCCATTTATTTGCTGGTCGTTCTGTTCCTAAAAATGTGCTCCAACAAATCTCAAACCGTAGCGTAAATAAAAATAAAGTAACGATCTTTTCTACACAACATATTTCCGCCATTCAGGTCGTGAATTCGATAGCTATGATGGTTTGATAAATATCGAAGCAACTGTGCAGTGGCACTAACTAAGCAGTGTGACCAATTATGGTATTTTTAGCGGCTTTAGTATATTGATGAATTACACTTGCGGCCACATTGCACAACGCTAGCACAAAACAATAACAGCAAACGGGGCGCAAACAAAGTTAGTCGAAGGGCGCTGCAGAAAAGATAAGTAAGTTTATTATGTTAAGTATATGCTATTAAGATAACTACAGCGAAAGATCACAAGTGCGAAGCAGAGAACTCACGTCTGTGTGATTAAACACTTAAGAGGAAGACTTTGTCTTGCGTGTGAGTCATACAGACAGCGAACCTGTTTCAGCTGATTAGAACTGCATAAGTGTGTGTGCGTGTGTGTTGGGAGTATTCGATTGTTTATGTGTGCATTTGTGTGTTTATAATTCTCTTCTAGAGTTGTGGTCGGTACGTTCAAATGAATAGTGAAACCTCATTACTGCTGCAGGCGGGCCAAGTTGCCAATAATGCCGCTGCCGCCGCCTCATCCTCATCCTCCTCCACCGTCTCTGATGCAACCGCTTCGTTAACGGAACCCTACTCCAGCACCGATTATTACATTGGCGTTGGCCTGGCAGTCTCCTCATGTTTCTTCATCGGCTCCAGCTTTATCATAAAAAAAGAAGGCCCTGTTACGTCTCAACCGCCTGGGAGAGGTGCGTGCGGCAGCTGGAGGATTTGGTTATTTGCGCGAATGGATCTGGTGGGCGGGACTGTTGACAAGTAAGTTGATGTCATTAACATTTGCATAGAATGACTCATGTTTTTTTGTACCTACAGTGGGACTCGGCGAGGCGGCTAATTTCGCTGCCTACGCTTTTGCGCCAGCTTCACTTGTGACGCCGTTAGGCGCCTTGAGTGTAATCATCTCGGCTGTGATGGCTTCTAGATTTCTCAATGAGAAACTCAATCTTTTGGGCAAAATTGGCTGCTTTCTGTGCATCATTGGATCAACAATTATTGTGATACACTCGCCCAAGGAGAAGGAAATCGAGGATCTACAAGTGCTCTTCGAAATGTTGCAGGATCCTGTTTTTATACTCTATGTCATCTGCATCTTTGGCTCCAGTGCATTTGTGGCGTGCTTTGTGGCACCGCGTCATGGACATACGAACGTTTGTGTCTACATCTTCTTGTGCTCTGGCATCGGTTCATTGACTGTTATGTCCTGCAAAGCTTTGGGCCTGGCTATTCGGAGTACGATTGCCAGTGGATCGAATGTGTTTGGCACATGGATGCCATGGTTCCTCATTGTGGTTACCGTCACCTTTATTGCCATCCAGATGAATTATTTGAACAAAGCTCTTGACATTTTCAACACTAGCATTGTGACGCCTGTTTATTATGTGATGTTTACGACGCTTGTTATCACGGCATCGGCCATTTTGCTGAAGGAGTTTACGCACATGAAATTCGAGAATATCCTTGGCGATGTCTGCGGATTTTTGACTGTTATAACGGCAGTATTTATGCTCAATGCTTTCAAGGATATTGACATAACGCTAAGCGACGTGCGCGGATTGATGCGTCCCAAAATGCAACGGGTTTCACAGTTCGATGAGGAAGTGCTGGTCAGCACAAATCTAAAGGAGCGTCGCTTCTCATATGGATCAAGCGATGTCTTCCGCAAGGCATGACATAAGCAACGTTATCAAGTTTAGTTGTTTCCCTTGGCGCAAACTTGAATCCCGTTCATTAGCAACGAACAATCCAAAAAGTGCGTGTTTCTTCTCCCTGACTTATACACGCAAGCATATCATGATAGATATCATTCATTGTTCCTTCATCTTTGTTAACCAGACATTCGTTAAATTAAGCCCTAGTTCTACGATTCTTTTTTTAAAAACGATGCAAAAATTGTACATATATAAATGTAATTATATGTTAGTCTGCAAAAGTGACGAATTCTTATACTCTTATATTTATCTTTATTTATACCATCCTTTTAGATCAGTAATGCAATTGACTCTGTGATGCTTCTTAAACCGTCATGTGAAAGTCTGCAAAGGTTACCTTTGTTTCCATAGTAACATCACAATTTACCAAATAGTCACAATAATTATGGAGACAAATTGCAGCTTTAGGTTTTTTTAGCGCAGTACTTCATCTAAACATCAAAATCAAGAGCTTTAATCTAATTGGTTGCGCGCCACATTTTCAAAAATTAAAAACAACTCTGGTTTTTAGTAATAACGATAAAACAATCGAATCTGTCACAACATTAACAAAATTTTTCCAAACTGTTTGTTGAACTCTGTCATCTATTTTTTCATATTTTAAAATTATTTTTAATCCCAAATTGATTGTGCGACTTCAATTATTCAATTTTCAAACGAATAATTCGTAACTCTGGTCGAAAGCGAAAACAAACCTGATTTCGTGTGAATGGCAGGGATACCAAAAAGTCTCGAATATTAAATAAGCGCGAAAGATTATCTAAATACAAGTAAAAACAGATTGTTTCGGATAAATTTGAAAAGATTACGTTTTAAAAATGAATGCTGTACGCTTGGGACCTTTGCGCGATGTGTTTAAACGTTCCTTGTACTCGCCATTAAATCAATTTCTTAGGGCTACCACAATGACAGCAGCTGTCAATTGTTGCCATTCGCCGGCCGCCATTAGAACTGCAGCAACATCAAGTGCAAAGAACAAACGCGCCATATTGCTCTGGGCATTGCCAATTAACATTTCGCTACGTCGCTTGTCAGTTAAACTTCCAATTAGGTGCAGCATGGAGGAACATTGTGTGGTGCCCGATGTCATTGCTAAGGCCCCTCAGCAAACAGCAAGTGTGGAATATGTTGGCCGCATTGTTGTGGAGCCAGGAATGGTTTTAACTCCCACCCAAGTGAAGAGTCAACCCTGTGTTACCTGGAAGGCTGATTCCTCGAAACTCTACACCCTGTGCATGACCGATCCGGATGCACCCAGTCGCAAGGATCCCCAGTTCCGTGAATGGCATCACTGGCTGGTCGGCAACATTCCCGGCAACGATATCAGCAATGGTGAAGTGTTGTCCGCTTATGTGGGCTCTGGACCGCCACCAGAGACGGGCTTGCATCGCTATGTCTTCCTAGTGTACGAGCAGAAGTGCAAGCTGCAATTCGACGAGAAGCGTTTGCCTAACAATAGCGGCGATGGACGCGGTGGCTTCAAGATTGCCAAGTTTGCCGAGAAATACAATTTGGGCGATCCTATTGCTGGCAATTTCTATCAGGCCGAGTATGACGATTATGTGCCCATTCTCTACAAGCAATTGGGTGCCTAAGTGCAAAAGTGGACAAAATTCAATTTGTTTCCCACATCAGAAGCTGTTATTACATAATAAAGATGAGAATCAAATTCTGTTCACATTTTCATGGATAATACATTATTGAATTGTATGAGAAAAAAGACATAAACTCCCCAATAATATTGGCAATAAAATTGCTAGAAGCTGCATTTGAAACGAGTTCTTTTGGTTTATTTTCTCCTTTGAGTTCCTGTTGCCAACCATCTTGGAAATTCCATTTTGGAATCAGCGTTGCCAACTTTATTAAAACTGCATTTCAGTCGAAAATAATTTTCGTGCAGAATAGTCAAATTTTGAGTGCTTCCAAATTACCCAAAATATAAGTGGAAAACACCGCTGGATAGCAGTAAATCTTATCAGTTTACAATGATTATTATCAATCTACGTGATTGTCTGCAGCTGACTTGCAAATATCAGAAAAATGCTGAATACCTTCGTTAAAGGTGTTTTGTAGATAGCCATCTTGAATGAAAACATTTGCGGCACATACTTATAAAATTATTTGTGTTTAAAAAAAAACTATCCAAATAGATAATATAAATTGATGCTTGTAAACAAATTCGCATGAGCTATAGTGTAGCTGCAACTACTAAATTGATGGCTTTAACAATTGAATCACTAATTGAAATTACAGTGCTGGACGGCAAAATATGCCTTATTGGCTAGTGAAAAAACAGTGTCGGGCATAAATTTGTGTATGCATTAAATTTTATTATCAATCTACATTCTTGTTACGTTGTTTATAATCTATATAAAAATGCATACTAGCAGTTGTGAACTTATTTAAGATGATGTCGGGGCTGCCGATTGCAATTCCTCATACTGCTGCTTGTGCTCGGGCCATTCCACTTCGCTGATTGCCTGTAAATATAGAAGAGAAACATTAAATAATGTTCCATAAGTGAGTTAAGTTTTTATTTACCTTCAGTTCGTCGAAGGCCTGCTTGGCCATCCAATGGAACAATGGATTCTTCCAATCGCGGGCAATCGCCTGCAGCTCCTTGACGCCCGTTTCTGTGGACGGCGACGAGGTCTTGGAGATTTTAAGGTACTGTGCCCACAAATAGACCATGCTGCGCATCTTGTAACACCAGAAGTCATTGGGCACAGCGCGTATCATATCCTGCACCTTCTCGCTGTTGGGCATCTTGAGGTTCTCCAGAAAGGTTACATTCATTAATGTAAGTATCGACTTCATGTTGTTGAAATAGTTGTCCGAATTCTTGTCAAGGCCAAAGTGTGCCTGCTTCACAATCACATCCACCACCTGCTCGGTGGTCAGACGAGGTAGATCCGGTAGAAAACAGTTCCTCAAATTGACGCTGCCAAATGTCTCCAACTCCTCTTGTATGGCCTTCTCACACCACTTGTAATCCGTCCACCAAGTAGGCCACGATTTGTATTTCTTTGACTCCTCGACTTGGGTCCATTCGAAGTGCAAACGCTTGCGTATGCGTTTCACCAGCGTGCGTCCAGCATTCTTGCCTTCGGCATCAGTTGCTTCCGGTATGGCTTCGGGGCCATCGAATTCCGCGTCGTCGTCCAACTCCTCGCCGCTTGTACTATAGTTCAGTGACTGTTCGAAGAACATGACAGCATATGATTTATCCTCCGGTTGCGGAAGCGCCACACGATTGCTGTTCACATACGGCAGCTTGATGCCGCCCAGCAGAAAGCCGCGCTTCAGCGCCAGCTTGCGACGCTTGATGTCGGCTTTGGTAAGCGGAGCAGCTGGCTGTGGTGCTGGACGCTTTGGAGCAACTAAAAAAGAGAGTATAAAATTGAGATTAGCCTAATTCCTTGTAATAGATAGATTTGCTCAAGTTAATAGATGAAGTCGCATTGTTTTCAACTGAGCCATAAATTTACTAGCGCCTTAAATTGAAGATGAGGAACCGGTTTTTCCGGAAGTTTCCTTAGCTCACCTTTTGGGTTGACGACAGCTGCTTCTTTCTTGACCTCCTGTTTGGGCTTAACTTGAGTATTTTGGGCGGCTTTGGCTGGCACAGCAGCCTTTGGTTGTGGCGGCTTTTGGCCACCGTTAACATTCTTGGCAACAGCTTGATTAGCTGGCTGTTGTTGCTTGTTATTGTTGCTAGTATTGACGTTCTTCTTGTTGGTCTGCTGCACGACCGGCTTGTTGGTGTTAGTATTCGGCTTGGGTTGATTCTGGTTTTTATTGCCCTGGAATTTAGCAGGGGCTCCACCGGCTCCTTGTCGAGCTGCCACGGGAGCTCCTTGCGGCTTGTTGTTGACTGGCTTGAAGTTTCTGGGTTGCTGCTGCTGTTGTTGTTGCTGCGATCGATTGTTAGCCCAATTGCCAGTTTGAGCTGGGCCGTTGTTAAAGTTGCGATTGTTGCCAGCATTGTTCATGTTATTGTTGTTGTTGTTTCTGTTGCCAGCATTGTTGCGATAGTTTCCGCCACCGCCATTGAAATTACCCTGTCCAAAGCCGTTATTATTGTTGCCAACCTGCCAGTTGGACTGATTGGTCATTAAAGCATTGACGGTCTCATTGATAGCGGCCAACGCTTGGCCACCAATAGGCATATCGCTGTTGTTCTGACCACGGAAATTCTGAGCGTTCGAGAATCCCGAGTCTCCATTGCGTGGTCCATTCTGCTTATTGTTGAAGAACTGCTGTTGTTGTTGATTGTTTTTGTTGTTGTTGTCAAAGTTGTGATTATTCAAATTGGAGCCACGGAAATTGTCATCGAAGCCGCCGCCTCCGCCGCCACCTCCACGATTCTGATTATTCTGATTCTGATATCCAAAATTGTTGGAGCCACCATTATTTAATTGGCGTCCAAAGTTTTCACTGCGATCATTGTTGAATTTGTAATTGTTGCCGCCACCGCCAGAACGTGACGAATTAATCGATTCCTGGCCACGATTAAAGTTATCGCTAAAGTTGTCGGCGCGACGGAATGTATCGTTACGATCGTTGTTGTAAAAACGCTGATTGCCATTGTTGCTATCATTGTTGTTGTTGCTGTTGTTATAGCCCTGATCGTTAATTGAACGCCCCAGGCTCAAATTGCCCAATTGTGGCGGCTGCTGTGGCGGTGGTTGCAACGAACCCCGAAAACTGCTGTAGCCACTAGAAGAATAATCGCCACTGGACGAGCTGCGATTAATATCGCTCATATTGTTGAAACGTTGTTGTTGTTGCTGCTGCTGTTGATCACCCAACGAACGTTGATTCATTTGTCCTCGATAGTTGTTGCTATCGTTAAAGTTGCCAGACGATGAATTGGAGCAGTTTGTGTGATTGCCAAAACGTTGTTGGTTTTGTCCTCCACCACCTCCATAGCCAGAATTATCCGAGGAGCGAGAATAATTATTGGACTGCATATTACCAAATTTGCTATCCATGCTCGCAAAGCGTTGACTATTGTTATTTCCAAAGTTAAAATCGTTACTGCTATTGTTACCATTGTTGTTGTTACTGTTGTTGCTGTTAAAACCATAGTTCATTGACTGCGGACTACGAAAATTGTCATCAATGCCGCCACCGCCGCCGCTGCCGCGAATTGGCGCAAAAGACGGCGCATCATTGACAACTCGCCGCTGTCCAATGCCGTAAGCATTATTCCGATAATCCATATTACTGCACTATATAAACTACACGCGTTTTAATTAACTATTTTAATATTACGTTACGAAAAGCGACGAGAAAAAGCGCCGCTTTTATTTTTTTCGGTTGCGCTTAATTTTTGCGTTGCCGTTCTAAATAATTATATTTTCTCAGTTGATAGACACACACACGCACGCACACAAACACATTCAACCAACCGAGGGTTGGAAAACGAGCTGTCAGTGTAGCGTTGATTCGCGAAGCGAACTAGTTTGCGCTCGTTCAATTGAACTGATACTGAACTAGTTATCTAAACTCGATATAAGTAGTTCATCAAAAAAACAAAATTATTTGCTTTAAAAACTTATAATTTTCATTTTTGTACAAATCAGCATTTATATTGAATAATTAATCATTTAATTAATATCATATTTTGGTAAAATGACTATATGCTTAAATTCCAATTTGCCAGGGCTGCGTTACAATGGCGGCCGGTTACTAAAACAAATGCAACTTGTAAATTTACATTTACATTTACATGCTCTTGTTAAATTTCGACTTGGTATGAAAATGCTTATTTATTGTTAACTTAGCAACCTTATTAATTCTGAAATTTTAGACTTTCTTTATTTCTCATAAATGTTCTGAAGCACTGAATGTTGGCGACCATTTTGAAATTCGATTTTACATGTCAGATGCACGTTTCAAGCCAGTTTATAATTATGCTACCAGGTAACTACCTGACCTTCGTGTTAACCCACTTCTTAATATTGAGAAAAGTATTGATTATCATACTGTACACCAACAATCACCCATCCATGAGAAACATGCAAATGAAAACGAATACCCAAATTTTACACATCCCTTTGCATTCTTATAAAAACGAGAATTTTAATAATACAGTAGTTGGGTTTTATACCATTGCTCTTTATTTAATTACTCAAACATAATAAGTATAGTTTTTGTTTTTTTTTTATGCACTGCATCGAAAAAATAATTAGGCACTATGAACTGGAATGCGCACTTGTAGCATCTGTAAAAACAAAAGAATAATATATTAATGTTTTTATTTAAATTAAGCCAAACTATAAACTTCTCACTTTGCTAGTTTTATCAAAAAGTGCTTGAGCACGTTCTTGATTCAAACGATAATTCACAAATTTGTCAAAAAGAATGCCGTGCTTCAAAGACTCGAGCAAAATACGATCCTCGCCAATATCCAAGTTAAATTCTTGTGACGATACCTGAAAAGGAAAAGGTGTAAGATGAAATTTACAAACAATTATCTTTTTAAAAAATTTCATTTCAATTCGATCTTTTTCCCAATTGTTCTCACATATTATACAAAAGATACTTTTGAAACAAAACAAATTTGTTTCAAATAAGAAATTGAAACACCAAACGATTTCTTTTATACTTACACAATTAGGCAAATAGAGCTCGGCTTGAATTTCATGAACCACTTCATCGCGAAGACGCGCACGCAGTTTGTAGACCGGTTCTCTGTTCTTTATCCAATTGTTACGAATATTAGTTGCATGCGCTTCATCGATTTCCTGCACCAGCTGCTGACCTGAGCTAGCCTGTAATCCCGGCTTGCCGGGATCACTTGAGTTTACGGCCCGCTGAACATCATCGTTGCGCACACGATGAGCCACAAGGGTGCCAATGAATTTGCGATTACTCAGAATAATTGTCTTGTGCATGGTTATTTGAATGTTGTACTTTTCACTCAATGCCTCAGCCACGATTTGCAGAAAGAAATTATTAAAGAGTTGTGACTTTTTGATTTTGGCCAGAAAATTGGGGTGAACTGCAATATCGCACACTTCGACCGAATTGTCGGAACGATCCTTTGTGTTTCGCAACTCAGAGATGCTCATGGGAACACGAAAAGATCCCGGAGTGCTCGATTCCAAGATAGCAATCAGTTCCTCATCTGTAACATCGGTTGGAGCTGGTACTTCGGCTGCTTGGCAGACGTTAATGAAGAACTTCTCATTGCTGTTCACCTTGAAGGTCTTGACACAGAAACCTGCCAATGAAATAGAAACGAAATTAGTCATAAGCTGTCATAATTCTAATTTGCATTATAACATATATAAGGTAAAAATTCGTCATATTCAAATTCATATAGTTTGAGCAGCAGAAATCATAATTGTTTGATTTTTGCTTAGAAATGATGATGGTTTGAGTTTTAATAAATTACTTCATTTCGAAAGCAAATCAATCAAAATAATGGCTTTTGGGTAATTTATCTATTCTTCAATTAAAAAAATATTTATTATCATTATTTCCGATGACTGAATTCCATTCAGCGTTCACAGCGTGAAATACTTTTTATTAAGTTCTCTTGTAACGAATACAAAAATATAATACTCTTTTTTAATGTTAAACAGTTCAGTTCAGTTCTCTCATAACGAATACAAAAGAATAATACTGTTTTTTAAAATTAAACAACTTTTTCAACTGGATGATTATTTCCCCTTCCAGTTAACGTGCTTAAAACTACAAAATGCTTAAAATATAAAAGCTTAAAGCCGCTTAAGATTTCACAGATTTTAGTTTGTTGTACATTTCCTTGTGTTTCGGCCACTCAATGGTACTGAGAGTCTGCAAATAAAAAAATTAATATAAGAATTAGAATTTATATTAAATATAATAAAATTAATTATGTTATCCTTGCTTACCTTCAGCTCATCGAAGGCCTGCTTACACAACCAGTGGAAAGCGGGACTCTTCCAACGCTTCTGAAGACCCGAAAAATTATTCGTGAGATTGTCGCTTAACTTATAATACTCGGCCCAGATATAGACCATGCGGCGCATCTTATACAGCCACAGATGATTTGGAATTTTACGTATCATATGCTGCAGTTTCTCTGCAGTTGCTGGCAAAAGATTCTCCAAGAATGTTTCATTCATTAGTTCATAAATAACTTTGAAGTCTCGAAAATTATTCGATTTGGTCTCCAATGAGAATCGAGCCCGTTTCATCAAGTTGATTATTACATCCTGCGTGGACATCTGTTTCTTATAATAAGGTAGGAACTTATGCTTAATATTAAGAGATCCAAATGATTCAAGCTTCTTATTGATTTGCAGTTCGCACCACTTGAACGCTTTCCACCAGGTAAGCCAACATTTATAATTACGCTCCTCATATATTCTACTCCATTTGTTGTTGATACGTTTACGAATTGTGGGACGTCCGATTTCAAATTCATTATCGGTATCATTGCCGTCATCTTCATATTTATCCATATCACCATCGTTATCCACTGCATAGATTGATGTGTTATAGATAGGCTTATGCTCAAAGAATGTAACTGCATAGGATTTCTCCTCCTCCTCCATTTTTGTATTCGGTTTGACGTAGGGCAACTTGACTCCAGCAACGATAAATCCTCGTTTCTTTCCATCATATTTTTGCTTCTTTGCCTTTCCGGATTGAAGCGGTTCTGTTGCAGTCCGCTTTTCAACTGAGAAGAAAGTTGAAAGTTTAATTATTTGATTTTAGTATTGAATAAGAATTTTATATTACCATTTTTCTTGGCAGCTGTTGTAGTTGTCTTTGGTAATACATCAGACTGTTTTTTCTCTGTTTTATTGTTGTTGATCGATGAAGCAGCGCTCGCTGGTTTCTTCTGTTCTCCTTTTTCTTCAATCACTTGTTTTTTCTGTTCTCCTTTTTGTTCAATCACTTGTTTTTTCTGTTCTATTGTTTTCTTCTGTTCTCCTTTTTCTTCAATCACTTGTTTTTTCTGTTCTCCTTTTTGTTCAATCACTTGTTTTTTCTGTTCTATTGTTTTCTTCTGTTCTCCTTTTTGTTCAATCACTTGTTTTTTCTGTTCTCCTTTTTGTTCAATCACTTGTTTTTTCTGTTCTATTTTATTCTTCTGTTCTCCTTTTTGTTCAATCACTTGTTTTTTCTGTTCTATTTCTTTCTTCTGTTCTCCTTTTTGTTCAATCACTTGTTTTTGCTGTTCTCCTTTTTGTTCAATCACTTGTTTTTGCTGTTCTCCTTTTTGTTCAATCACTTGTTTTTTCTGTTCTCCTTTTTGTTCAAGCACTAGTTTTTTCTGTTCTATTTTTTTATCAGTCGTCGTTTTCTTTACTTCGTTTTTATCTGTGGCTTGCTTTGGTGGCTGCGGTTGTTGTTTTTTATTGATAGCTGGTTTTCTAATGGCTCTAGGCGGATTTACATTATTATTTTGATGATTGTTCCAGTTTATTTGATTTCCGTAGTTTCCGAATTGAAAAGCGTTGCCAAAGTTAAGGTGACCTCCATTGTTCAACATACCATTAAAATCGAAGTTGTAGTGATTTTCATTAAAGTTATTATCCCAGTTATTTTGCTGAAAATTATCCTCAAAGTTGGCTGGAAAGGAATCTGCTGCCCAATACAAATTACAATCATTACGGTAATCGTAAATGTTATTATTATATCCATGAAAATTGTTATTCCCGAAATTATTCGGATACCTTCCTCCACAATCTTCATTACGTCGACCGTTAAAGTTTTGGTTTCCAAAATTTTGATTATAATTTCCATGATAATTATTTTCTTGGGTAAAATTACCATTGGATTGATTAAAATGAAAATAATTTGAATATTCATTACAGCGATCGTTAAAGTTTTGATTTCCATAATTATCGTGGTAAAAATGTAAATATTCATTACGGCAACCGTTAAAGTTTTGATTATCGAAATTTTGATTAAAATTTCCATGATAATAATTTTCTTTGTCCCAGTTGCCATTGCGTTGATTAAAGTCAACATAATTTGAATTACGATTCATAGATCCGCAATTGTTATTATTATTTATATCAATGTTCTGCTTTGGACGACGGCCGAATTGATTATTCGAATAATGAAAATCGCGATGATTATTATTATTATTGTCGCTTCTATCGTTTCGACCACGCAAGTTATCGAATTGTTGCTGTCTCCCAACAAATTTATTGTTTCGCTCTGCTAGCTGTTTTCGCTCAATCTCGCGCTCCTCTCGGCGCTTTGAATTGCGCGTCTGAAGAGCATGGAAATTCTCATCGGTGCGACGAACTAAACCATAGTTCTCGGGACTAGCGTCTCGCTCTCTCGCATTAGAGAGAGAGCCGACAGCCCCGGCGATGTTGTCTTCAATCCAATTAATGTCACTTGACGACGGCGATGTGGCCGGTCGATCTTTGGGCCTTTGCTGATGCGATTCGATAAGTGAGCGAATTTCTCGAACAATCTTTGCATCCACATCGACCCAATTTCTGCTGCCCTTCTCGAGGAACATGTCCACCCGACGCTGCTGTAGTCCGCGCATATTGAAATCGGGGACCTGGAGGGAATCGGCGGCCGCAGAGTGAGCAGCACTGCGGCTGAAGCCGATCTCGCGCATAAACAGACGACGTTGCTCTAATTCAATCTTAGTTATCGCCGGCATAAGGGGATCAATATCGATATCTGCTCACAATACATGCAAAGAAAACGTACACTTTTATTAAAATAAACTCACTAACACACACACATTTGCCGAATTCTTAACTCTTTGCTTAAAATAGTCTTAAGAGTGCGGCTTAATATTGCACACTTTAAGAACATATGTGAGTGTGTGTGCATTGTTTGCTTTGCGCTAGCTAAGCATATGTTTATTTAGATTTGAGGTCTCTATAAACAAGAATGCTTAACACTATCGCTTTTCAAATAACGCTTATTGTGACTTTTCGCACATTTTCAGTATTTAAATTCTGAGTCAGTGCCCAACGTCATAGTTACCAAACATAAAGAAATACGTATAAATATGCATAAATACAATTGATCGATATTGGTTCGCTTAATAATTTCACAATATCAACAGTTGTTTTTATTACCCATGCGCGAGCGCGCTCTTTCTCTCTTTGCCTATCACATTGCCAGTTATCTTGCTCTTTAAGGGGCCAAAAATATATATGGCAACAGTTTGCCGCTATCTCTTGGCGCACGCCGAAAATGCCGATGGGCAATGACTGTGCAATTGAATAACAAATAGTTGCGCGCGCTCTCTTGCAGCTCAAACAAACTGTAAACAACTCGAAACGGCATTCGCAGTGTGACCAACTTCGGGTTGAGCTTGAATTGCTCAAAGTCTGGCTTGATGCTGTTAGCTTTCTCATTGATGAAACCAGCGAAAGCGACGCTTGAGAGCGTAGTTTCAGTTGAAAGAGAGTGAGAGATTGGGAGAGCGGCTGAGTTAGAAATTGCATGCTCGCTCTCTCAGCATTTTGTAATCAAGTTTGCTAGCTCTTGATTAAAACAAAACAAGATATGTGTGGTAGTGTGTGTGAGAAGAGGGGACTTCTCGCTAGACCTTTCAAACAAATAAGTGCCGCTGTTTCGTGCTTTTGGTATTCAGTTGGTTCTGTTAGCTCGATACGTGCCGGTCGAGAAGTCACTCTAAACGCGTCGCCGCCATCATCATTGCTCACCCAACAAACTTCAGTACTTTTTGTTTTTCTATACGTTCGTTGTTTTCAATCGGCAGCAGAGGTAATTATAAGTGGCATTTTACTCGCATTGCTAGCTCGTTGTTGTTATTGTGGTTCGGCCTCCCGCAGCAAGCGTAACAAGTGCGGACGAAAGTTATTTGACACACATTGTGAAATACCCCTTCATTCGCATACATACACGCGCACGCACACATACGTACGTACATATTTATATGTAGAATATTCTAAAAGGGATTCTTAAACAACATAGCAAATGTTTAACGATTTTCCATGAATCATTTCAAAAAGAATATTTAAACGTTGCCCCGCAGTGATTTTCGTTGATTACCGCTTTTTTGTTTTGTCATGCTCAATGCGGTTATTAATTGATAAAGTACATTTATTTATATACGCGACATACAGTCATTATTTTTGATTTAAATGCATACCATTCATTTTACGAAAAAAAAACCAAAAATAATTGTGCTTGGCCATTCGAATAGTTTTTTGAGGCTAGACTTCACACATCAATGACGTCATTGTCATTCAAGCCACAATTTGATAACTTCCCAAGAAGAAGGCCACACACACACACGCAAACTCAAAACAAGAACGATAAGCAGAGGGAGTAATAAAATTATAAAGTGCAATTCAAAACTAAAGCAACAATTCATAGAAATACAGTTAGGAGTCATATACACACACACACACATGTGCAAATCTTTTTGTGGATGCGTGTGCGATTGTAGTGAGAGATAAGAACGCGCTCTTCCGCACGTCTCTCTTAAGACTCGAGAGATAATGAAGAAATTAAATTAAACGGCAATACAAAAGGATAAGCAAAAAGAAACAAACGTGAATTCTGTTCCGTGTAAAGTTTATAATGGCGAAATTTCGTAAGTGCCCAGAAGTGATTCTCAAGTGATATATGGATGATAACGGCAAGGGCTGCTAGATAAAGTCAAAGACAACGCCTGACAATCAAAGCGACACATATCATATTGTGTTTTATATACTTATATGTGCATACATTGTGGTTGTTTGTGTAAACACCAAAATGACTTTGAAGCTCGCATATCGCTTGTAAAAATGTAAGCATATATGCCAAAGCCATAAGGCTAGTGAACTTTTATTTTTATCTGGAGAGCTTTTTTCTCTTCTGGGCAGCAGCAGCATCATGATGACTGTGCATTTCATTAATTTACAGCTCTCATAGCGAAACTTTCATTACACTATGCAAGTTCTCAATGAGGATTGTTTTTTTTTGGCGCATTTTTTCGACAATTAAATTCTTTCCATATATATTACATAAGAGATAACCGCCGGAACAGGTTTTCCGCTAATTACATACAAAGGTGCTGTCCAAACGAACATTCAATAGAATTCTCGTTTTATTATTTTTTTTTTCGTTTGCGCTGACCTTGCGTGAAGTATAATTTATTTGTTAGACGGTTTGCGACACAATTCATTTGTCCGTCAATTGCAATGCATAATCAACACTCAGCTGTAAAACTGATTAAATTCTATCTGATTAATCCATTATAATAATTCATATGTCATTATTATTTGCCATCATTCAAGTGATCGTCGATTCGAATAATTGTCACAAAGCGAGAGTTGTGTGGATAGAGTATTTGAACTGCGGTGCTGTTGCCAACTATAATTAACGATAGTTTCTTGTTTTATCTAAATTTAACCTTAAAACACGTATGAACCGAATTCAAACAAGTTTTGCTTTAAATCATATAATCAATAAAACTGGCATTTGGAAGTTCAAGTGTCTGAAAGTCCACAAACAGGTTCCACCAAAAAATGCCATATTTATATTAATGTAGTAGAATGTACACGCGAATAAATCTAACAAATATTATAATTTGCATGTGAATAAAAGAATTCCCGGTTGGATTTCGAAATTCGAAGTAAAGTAAAGCTCATTCCCTTGGGTTAAACCAAAGATAAGCATTTTACGTGTGCTTTAAAGGTAGTTAAACGTGAGCAAAGAACCGTTCGTGTGTCACCGATTTCGAGTTTCTGACGTGTATCGATAGATTAAACAATTACCAACAAGTGTTTGTTGATTAGATCAGTTTAACAGCTGGTCAAACCCTTCCTCATAATGACAGCGCGTATTTAGTGAAGTGAAGAAGCGACTCGACTGCATTTCCAATTGGAATTGCAGAACAAGTTCGCTATATTAACGATCAATGCCTGTGGTAGTCATAGGACAGTAACAGAAGTTCAAAAGGATGCACTTTCGCTGTCCGTAAATCAAATTTAATTAGGAAACTTGAAACTCGAGTTCAAAATAAAACTTACCTGGTGTGGGTTGCACAACTTTTGAGTCGCGTGGCGGCGCTGCAACATTTGGCGCGTTGTTGATGCCGGCGTTGCCGCCATTATTGTTCTTGCTACCGCCAAAGAATTGATTGAAATTATCTTCCATCTCGTTCTATCAGAAAAGTTAGTTAGAAACCATTTTAATGCGAAATATTACTTTGCACATTTTTGCTAATGCGCTGCTTACCCGCACAAAGCGAAGATTTTGTTCACGGAAATTGTCATTGCCATCCAGAAAATTAGTACGACGCGCCATGTCAGCGTCGTTTTTATTATTTATTTACTTAACTATTGTGTGAGAAGTATTTGTTTTCTTATTTTGCGGCAGACAAAAATTTTATGGGTTGCTCGGCAAATTGTGAAATGACAAGTGATTAAAAGCGTGACCGTAGTTAAAATTAATAACGTATTATTTCACGTCGTAAAATATACTAAAATACAATAGTCTTTTAATTGCTAATTTAGCTAGTTCAGCAACAGGTGATTTGTATTTTAAATTAATTTATGATTTACTGATAAACACTATCAATAGTTGGGTAACCTTTTTAAATTTATTAAATACTTCAACTCCGAAATTAACTGTAGCGATAATTAAACGCAGATTGTACAGTGTTGTGAAGTGTTGCGTTTTATCGTTATCGTTGTCGGCATTTATTATTACCGTTGCTTCTGCTCGACTGGGAACCGACCAGCTGTTTTTGCACAGTACACTATATTTATATGTTTCACACACTTATTGAGGAGTGTCTTGTCTTTCGATTGCAGGATTACACAAGGAGGAGATTGTACACATAAAATACAAAAAAGTCGATAGTTAAACCATGGCGGAAGAGTCAGCCATGGACCGCTTTTGCGGTTCCGAATTTTGGGTAAATATATTTCAATTTGATATGAACTGTTCTTATTACGACGAGTGAGAATTGTTTATAACCTAAACTCATCTTATAGAATTCCAGTTTGTCGTGGTGGACAGAAGATCCCGATCTAACACCCTGCTTTGAACAAACAGCTTTAGTTTGGACACCATGCGCCTTCTTCTGGCTGTTTATGTTGTTTGATTTCTGGTATCTCAAGGCCAGTTTGGACAAGAATATTCCATGGAGTAAAATTAGCATTTCTAAATTGCTCTTCACTATCGGACTATTGGTGATTACCATCCTCGATCTAATCATGGCCTTTGTGAAGAAGGGCGGCGACACTGATCTGCCCAGGTACCCTCTTGACGTCTGGGGACCGATCATCAAAATTGCCACATTTGTGAGTATCAAATATTATTTTCACCACCTTGCGTTTTACTAACATGTCAAATTGCAGTTGCTGGTGTTGCTCTTTATTCCGCTGAACCGCAAGTTTGGCGTGCAGACATCGGGTTGCCAGTTCATGTTCTGGTTCCTCTTTGTCATTCTCTCGATTCCACGCTGTCGCACTGAAGCTCGGGCTCATCAACAGCGTAACGAGATACTTGATTCGAATCAAGAGGAGATACCTGACTACTCATGGGAGGAGTATCAGTTTGTCAGCTTCTTCATCTTCTATGCCTTCGCTTGCGTCATGCTGTTCCTCAACTGCTTCTCCGACGCGATGCCACGTCAGACCAAATATAAGCGTGGCCCGAATGAGATTCCCGAGCTCTCGGCCAGTTTCCTATCACGCATCACGTATCGTTGGTTCGATAGCATGGCACTGAAGGGTTACCGCAATCCTCTCGAGGAAGATGATCTCTGGGATTTGCGCCCTCAGGATAGCTGCAAGGAAGTCATGCCCACGTTCGCCTATTACTGGAATAAGAATGTGCGTAAAAACTACAAACAGGCGGCTCAGACATCGGAACCGAAGGCACAGTTCGCTAATGGCAAAGTCTCGTTCGAGAATCCCCAGGGCAATGGACGCAAGAAGGGCATGGCTAGCATTATGCCGCCCATTTACAAATCCTTTGGTGGCATCTTCTTGTTTGGCTCATTCTTCAAACTTATCGCCGATGTGCTGACTTTTGCTCAACCCCAAGTGCTGAGCTTGATCATTGGCTATGTGGAGGCTTTTGAAACAACGCCGCAACCCGAATGGAAGGGTATTCTGTATTCGGTGTTGCTCTTTGTGTTGGCCAGCATACAAACCTTTATATTGGCACAATATTTCCATCGCATGTTCATCGTTGGTCTGCGCATCCGAACAGCGCTCATCAATTGCATTTATCGCAAGGCGTTGCGCATCTCGAACGCGGCTCGCAAGGAATCGACTGTGGGTGAAATCGTCAATTTGATGGCTGTGGACGCACAACGTTTCATGGATCTGACCACATACTTGAACATGTTGTGGTCGGCACCGCTGCAAATCGGTTTGGCGCTGTATTTCTTGTGGCAGGAATTGGGACCCTCGGTGCTCGCCGGTCTCGCTGTGATGATCATCATGATTCCCTTGAACGGTTTCATTGCCAGTCGCATCAAGACCTATCAGATTCAGCAGATGACCTACAAGGATAAACGTGTCAAGCTCATGAATGAAGTCTTGAGTGGCATCAAGGTAAGTTTGAAGTTTAGCAATCAATTTATGCATTCTTATTGTAATATATTTCTCTTTAAAAGGTACTTAAACTTTACGCCTGGGAGCCGAGCTTTGAGAAGCAAGTTTTGGATATACGTGATAAGGAAATTGCAACACTGCGCTCCACCGCCTATCTGAATGCCAGCACATCGTTCCTCTGGTCTTGTGCCCCATTTTTGGTAAGAATTGCCGGCCGCCAAACGGGCGAAACTTTGAAATTTCTTTACAGCACTTGCCGTTTGTTGGACTCGCTTTAATCGTGGATTATATATGTGTCTATTGTCTTGCCCCAAATGCAATGAAAATTGTATAAAAAAAAAAAAAAAAAAAAAAAAGGTATCACTGGTAACTTTTGCCACTTACCTGCTAACCGATGAGGCGAATCAGCTGAGCACTAAGAAGGTCTTTGTCAGCATCGCACTGTTCGACATTATCAAATTGCCGCTCACAATTATCCCTATGCTGAATGCTGACATAGCCGAGGTAACGAGCGAGCGAACGGCTCACAAGGAGCACACGGAACACAGATCTAAATGATATTTACTTCGGCTATGGGCGCATTCATCAATTGGCACCAAATCAATCCAATCAAAAATATTCAAATTAACCTGCAACGATTTATGTATTTTTCTAGGTTTCATTAGTCACATTTGCCACTTATGTTCTAATCGATGAAAATAATGTGCTTGATGCGAAAAAAACCTTTGTCTCATTATCATTATTCAACATTCTTCGTTTTCCGTTAACAATGTTGCCCATGCTGATCACCAACCTGGTGCAAGTAAGTTGATCACATTGCAGTACTCTCTGCCTACTTCAAGATCTGCAGTTTCAGCATTATATCATGATGTCGACGCATCATGGCTTCTGTTGAAACTGTAGACTGCAAACTGTATTGTGCCGTCTTGTGTATTGTAAACGATATTTGTATTTATTTATTATTTTTTTCGATATAGCAACAGCAAACAAACACAACCCGATCTTTAATTTCAAACCCTTTCTAACTAACCACTTATTTACTCTAAAGGAGATCTAATTCTATAAGTTCTATATTCTAACTTTAACCTCCTCCTTACTAACTCTCCCTTTTATTCTTTTCATTCAGATGTCCCTCTGTAACAAAAGTTTTGACAATTTAGTTGGGATTCCATGACATAATTTAGCAGCAATAGGCATTGGGGAACTTTTCTATTCGATTCTCTTATCATAAACCATGTTTAGCTTAGATTCACATTCAATGCCCTTGCAGAGGGGTATTAATGAAAGTCTATTTTAATGAATGAGCCTAGCTTTATTTTATCTGTTTAGCAGAATGGAATGTCTACTAACCCATCTCTCTATCCGATTCCGTTTAAGCTGTAGAATTCATTGGAAATATTATTTGTATGGACGTGTTTCATTGAATACTTTTAGTTCTGCAAGGGTATCAAAATTTCGGCAGGCCGAGCTTGGTTTTGTTTGCCTTTTTTTTATAAGCGGGGTCTCAGCAGCAGATTCTTTCACCTTTCTTCCCAAAAAACCAATCCATCCCAACAACTAACTACTAACTAGTTCCGTGTGTGTTATTGAGTTTCTTGTATTCGTATTTAACTAATCGATTTATTTTTCGCATAGACGCAAGTGTCCGTCAAACGTATAAACAAATTCTTGAACAGTGAAGAGCTGGATCCTAACAACGTGCAACACGACAAGTCCAGGCGTAAGTTATGAAATCAGTAAAGATTTAAATCATATAATAATTTTATTTATTTCGCTTACAGCTCATCCCATTATCATTGAGAATGGCCACTTCTCATGGGGCGATGAGGATGAGACTACGCTCAAGAATATTAGCATGGAAGTGCCAAAGAATAATTTGGTCGCCATTGTGGGCACCGTCGGCTCTGGTAAGTCCTCCGTGGTACAGGCCATCCTGGGCGAAATGGAAAAGATTTCGGGCAGTGTCAACACGGTAGGCAGACTGGCCTATGTGCCACAACAGGCTTGGATCCAGAACGCCACAGTGCGTGATAACATATTGTTTGGCAAGGCCTACGATCGCAAGCGTTACAATCGTGTGATCGATGCCTGCGCTTTGCGCACGGATATTGAAATTTTATCCGCTGGCGATTTGACCGAAATCGGTGAGAAGGGCATCAATTTGTCGGGTGGCCAAAAGCAGCGTATCTCATTGGCTCGCGCCGTCTACAATGATGCCGATTTGTATCTGCTCGATGATCCGCTGAGTGCCGTCGACGCTCACGTAGGCAAACACATCTTTGAGGAAGTGATCGGACCGAAGGGAATGCTTAAGAACAAGACACGTGTGCTGGTTACCCATGGCATTACGTTCTTGCCCCAAGTGGACAACATTTACGTGATGAAGGCGGGCCAGGTCAGCGAGAATGGCACCTACGCCCAATTGCTGAAGAACAAGGGCGCCTTTGCCGACTTCCTCATCCAGCACTTGCAGGATGGCGAGGAGGAGGAAGAGGATCTCAATCAAATCAAACGTCAATTGTCTGAAAATGCTGAACCCGAACTGCTTGCACCCATTGAGAAGGCCATTAAGCTTGCGCGCACCGAGAGTTTGTCGGACTCCATGTAAGTATAAAACTTATTGAATTGTTAAACAAGAGCAGACTTAGGCTTAGACAATATAAATTTACTATAATGACAGGTGTTTAGTTGCAGTAATTAATCATAACGCTTATCTTTGCTAATATATAAAATAGAATAGAAATATAATAAGCAGAGAAAAGATTATTTTAGGTATTCAATGCTTATTTAGAATGCTTTTAAATATTTATTAGTGATGTAATACTGTCCGTACTATGAGTAAGAAGTAAAGTAAAGTAGAAATATTGAGGAATTAGAAATTAGTATGAGAAAAGGGAAAAGCAAAAAGGAAGAAAAAGGAATTTTGAAAAGAGAAGGATAGGGAAGGACCATGAAACTAGAATATGCGCCATTTGGATTGATTAGGGATTGGAAAACTAGGATGAGAAGGGAAGAGTTGTTATATAGAATGTGCTATGCTCTCATCCACAGCTCTGTGACCTCAGCTGATAGTTTGATGGGACGCGGCAGTCTGCGTCGTCGCGCCAGGCGACAGGAGTCGTATGATTCAGCAGCTTCGGCTGCCTCCCTGAAGCGCAAGCAGGAGGTCGAGGGCAAGCTGATTGAGACAGAAAAGTCACAAACGGGCGGCGTTGAATTTGCCGTCTACAAGCATTACATCAAGAGCGTTGGCATCTTCCTCTCTGTGGCCACACTTGTGCTCAACTTTGCGTTCCAAGCATTCCAAATCGGTTCAAATATCTGGCTCACCCAATGGTCCAATGACAAAGAAGTCGAAACTAATACAGCAAAGAGAGATATGTACTTGGGTGTCTATGGTGCCTTCGGTTTTGCTCAAGGTAAGTCCATTGTGATACAGTTTACTATTATACTATTTCCATGTCGATGTTCGATTGTCCCATTTATGTAGTGTTTATGTTCTCGTTATCGCTTCATTTGCGTTTAGTTTCTGCTTTTTTTGTGTAACGTTATCGCTTTAATCCTTGTGCTAGAAGTGAAGATAACATCGCCGTCAACAGCGAAATATCTTTACAACTGGCGTAACTGTGTTAAGTCTGTTAATTTAATCTTAAGTTTTTCTTCTGGGGTTGGTTTATTATTATTTATATTGTTTAGTTCTTATTATTTTATGTTTTGCTTTTTTATGTTTGCCTGAGAATTCACTCGAAAGAATATCTACTATATATAAGATTGGCTCTGACAGAACATATTGCTCACCTAAAAACAACAAAAAAAACCAAAAACACAGTCTTCATTCGCTCTGACAAACAATCTAGAAACAAAAGCAAAATGAATCCTAACCAATCCTAACAAGAACACATAATATGCGTCTATTAACAGTTGATATTGCACTCTTTTGTCAAATGCTGCACTGAAAATAATCTAATTAAGGCATGAACTGAATGGGGAACTTAAGAACGCTTGAAAATTTCAAAATTACTCTTCCACTTGTCGAATAACTTGATGTATTTAACTGCAAAAGTTCTTTTGATTCGTTGTAATCAATCTCTCTTCGGGGCATGTCTATGAATGTAATTAAGTGTAGTAGTTTGATGCCTTGTGTTTTGTACACTTAAATAATACTCCTTGAAAATTGGCAAAAATATTAATTGAATTATGTGTATTGTTCCCTTCCTTTAAATTTCCAAAAAAAAAAACAAACGAAAAACGCTTTATTCCCAACCACTTCCCGAAACAAACAAAAAATTGTAGTCGGAACGAATTTCTTCTCATCACTCATGATCTCATTGGGCGGTCTTCAGTGTTCGCGCATCCTGCATAATGAACTCTTGCATTCCAATTTGAGATGGCCGATGGAACTGTTCGATACTACACCGCTGGGACGAGTCGTTAATCGATTTTCGAAAGATATCGATACCATCGATAACACATTGCCATTCAATATACGGGTCGTTTTAAGTCAGGCTTTCATGGTATGGACTTCAGTTTATCAAGTTGATCAACAACAACAACAAAAACACGGCATATTCAGATCGTTTATCATATATCATACTATATGCATTTTGCTTATTATCAAACAAAATAACCAATCACAATTGCCTACACGTATGGTTTGGTAGTTGGAAACGGATTTTAGGGTTTTGGCTTTGGTTTGGTCACTAATCTTCTCTTCTTTCTTTTCCTCCCCGACCCCCTCGTAACTGAATGTTGCAGTTGCAACCAGTTACTTCTCCACTCTTGCGCTCTCGCTGGGCTGCATTTACAGTGCCAAGTATTTGCATGACGTCCTCGTGCATGACACATTGCGCTGGCCCATGGAACTATTCGACATAACGCCCATTGGTCGTGTTGTGAACCGTTTCTCCAAGGATGTCGATACTATCGACAATACCCTGCCGCTCAACTTGCGCGTTGTTATAACCCAGGCTTTTGCGGTAATTCTTCCCTTAGAATTTCCCTTTCCCTTTCTCCCATTTCTCATTTTGTCATGAGGGAAATTAAGAGTGTAGATGATTCAGCTGTGTTAGGTTTTGTTTTTTTTTTTGTAGGTTGTAGCAATTCTTCTGTGGAGCTTCTTAGTCTAGTTCTGTCGACACGCTAATAGATAATTCTTTTTATATATATAGTTATATCATATCTATTCTCCTCGCTTGCGCTGGCGCTTGGCTGCATTTATTGCGCCAAGAAGCTGCACGAGCAGCTGATTGATCATGTATTCCGATGGCCCATGGAAACGTTTGATACCACGCCAATTGGCAGAATCGTGAATCGCTTCTCGAAAGACGTTGATGTGCTAGATAACACACTGCCTATGCTCTGGCGCATGGTGCTAAGTACAACATTCTCGGTAAATTGATTAAAAAAATTCACTAATTCAATTAGCAAATTTACAATCAACAAACAAACAATCAACAGCACTGCTGCACTTAGACCTTAAGCAAAATAGCATCAAATCTTAGTGTTAGAACTGTCCACTTGTCACTATGGCACTGCCACCAAGCAACAAAACATAGAAAACAGAGCTTTGTACATATTGCAAAAGAGAAGCTTTAAAACATTGAATTGATAAAAAAGAAAGAGTATAATCTTTTAAAATTAGTTTATGGGGATTTTATCAAAATGCTTTACCCGCTTGCTTAGCTTATCAATTAAGTGTTATACCAAAAAGTATTCTACATTCCAATTGGAACAGATGCATTCGAAATTCAAACACAAACACGAGAACTAATGTCTATTCTATGTATTATATTGTAAACTAACTTCTATCCATTAGATGGCCTAGTCCTCAGTAATAATTACCACGTAGCTTTATTGCTTTGCATGCACGGCATGAATTTTTGTATTCTAAGAACGTCTTGGGTCAATTGTATTTGTATTGTATAGTAACTTTACACACTCGATGCAGTTCTCACACGTTATTTTTCGGGCCTGGCCCAGTCACTTGGTTGCCTGCACTGTTCCCTGGATGTGTTTTCCAAGCTGATAAACGTGGTGTTGAAGTGGCCGATGGAATTGTTTGATACAACGCCATTGGGTCGCATACTCAGTCGTTTCTCAAAGGATATCGACACCATTGACAACGTTATGCCACAAATTCTGGCACAGTTTCTATCCACATGCTTCTCGGTAAATCTCAAGAGATATATGTTATGTATCTTTCCCTAACCCAGCACGACATTCTAAGAACTCTTCCCTTAACTATATAGGCTAATAATATGTGCTTCCATAGCCCACACAACACACTAAATTTTCTAACCTATACACCTTAATTAGAATATTATCCACACATTATCATTTATCATTTACAGCATCATTTGAAAACGCCATTTACTTGATTTGAGTCAGGTGGAAAAACAACAAAAACAACTAAAAACCTCAACTACAACTGAGTTTTGTATTTATTATGCTTTGCTTGTTTTTTATGAATTAAGTAGTTAGAACTTTCTTATTATTCTAATACTAAGTGAAATTTCCCACTCTGCAGATGCGCTTTTCTCAGAGCTCTAACGAAACATGTTGCGATTATTAGAGCCGATTAATATCGAATAGAGGTTTGCCCGGGTCTCGGGCGGTTTAATTGGTTTCACATCCATGAGCTAAACTCTCGCCCCATTTTTTGAGTTCATTCTCTCTTCTCTCTTTATTTCTCGATTGTTTATCAATTTTGTCGTTCCATTCCATTCCGTTCCGTTCCCATGCAGGATTGTTTGCCTACTTTGGTAACGTGATTGTCTACGTTGGCGGCCTCAGAGCGGCACAAATCATCCACAACGATCTGCTGCGTATTGTTATGCGCGGCTCCGTTTGTCGCTTTTTCGATATAACGCCATTGGGACGCATTTTGAACAGTTTCAGCGGAGACATGGATGTTGTCGACGAAGAATTACCCGGCACTATGGACTCCCTTATGTCCTTCCTTTGGATGGTATTCCCAATTTGTACTTTATTTCATTCTGATTTCGCTATTTTTTTGCGCGTTTGCCTTTCTTTTTATTTCCCCCCGTTTTGTAGCCAACTTGAGTTACGGTTTGTACTTGTGCATCCATTAAAGTTGTGCAAGGTTTTTTCCATATACATAGACCTTAAGATATATCACATTACACTCACAATCGATTCTTTCTCTATCTCTTTCACTCACAAAACACACACGCAACACATCTTTAATGTAGGTCTGTGCAATTATGGCGCTGCGATCACACTTTTCACATCCTCGCTAAATGCCTCATTTAAAGTGTTTCGCCAGCTCTTCGATAATATCATGCATTGTCCATCTGAGTTTTTCGATACGACGCCCAAGGGTCGCATCTTGGATCGCTGTTCCAACGATGTCAACTGCTTGGACATGGTCATGCCCTTGAATATACGAATGTGTATGTCCACAGCGTTTCAGGTAAAACCTCTTTGAGATCTCTCTAGACCCGTTGTCCCATCGATTTTTGGTTTGTTCTCTACTTTAGTTTCACAAAAAAAAAGAAGTTTTCTTCAGTTTACTCGATTTTCGAAAACAAAATTTATATCGTTTCCTGTTTCGTTTCGATTTCCAATTTCCCCCCATTTGATACCTAAATATTTATTATTAGATTAGCTAACAAAAGTTTAACCTCAAATATGTTTTGTGAATTGTCTAGAAAAGTGTCGAGAGTCCCATTAATCGAAACCAACCAACATTGAAATCCTTACAGTCATTAGCTTTATTGGAGCTGTATTTCTCGTTAATATTGGCGGATTGATTGGGGCCAAGAAAATCTTTCGACAATTGTTGAGGCGTATTCTGGGCGCCCCTCAAGAGTTTTTCGATATGAAGCCGCGGGGTCGAATACTAGATCGTCTGTCCAACGACGTCTACAAATTGGATGTGGTATTGCCTGATTTATTGCGAGTCTTTAATGCTCAAGCGTATCGGGTACGTCTCCATTAAGCTGCCATTTTAGATTGTTTGTGACTAACATCCCAAGAGCAAAACTAACATATTTCACGTTTGTACTAATCCAATTGTATATTTTCTATGCATCCCACCTAAGCAAGTTTGTAGTTTCTTCAGACATTCTTTAGACTTTAGACTGTATATAAAACAAGAGCGGGGCATTTCTGTATTACTATCGATATTCTCATCGTCCTAAAAGGCTGAGCCTGAAAGCTAATCAATTAATCCATTGCACATCGCAGGTATTGTTTGTCTAATAATGAATCTGGGCATAGATCTGGGAGCCCTGAGAGCCGCCAAGATTCTCCACATGCTGCTCTTAAGCAATATGTTGCGTGTTCCCATGTGGTTTTATGATACCACCCCAGTGGGTCGCATAATGTCACGATTCTCCAAAGACGTTGACACCTTAGATCAGAAATTGGTGGAGGTCGTAAACGATGGTCTCTGGTGTGCATTTGAGGTAAATTCCCCCGATCCTTATTCCTTATATCCTACTACCTGCTATCTTCAAGACTAGAATAGCCGCCCCTGTACAGTGTAAGCGTATGTAACTAAAAACCAAAACCTGCATAACGTATAACTAACCCCCCTAAAAACTGCATCCGTTAAACGCATTTGTTTGCATACTGAGTGAGGAGCGAACTTTCAGACATCTTTGTAGTCTCTAATAGCTATTGAAATCCGCAGGTTTATTATCTGTTACAAAGGTTATACTGCCGTCTCTTGGAGGTCTGCGAGCAGCCACATTGCTCCATGCATTCCTTCTACGAAATGTCCTGCGTTTGCCTACACACTTTTATGACACCACTCCGCAGGGTCGCATTTTGTCCCGATTCTCCAAAGACATTGACACGGTCGATACGATAATTCCACACATTATTATCACTATGGTGTGGATAGTATATGAGGTAACCTCCCAAAGATATCAGATAAATCCTCTCTTATAAATATCATAGATCTCACAACAACTTATATTCAACTTACAATAACACTGTGATTAACAACACGTCCGAAATTGCACTTGCTTCTTCCGGCACTTTATATTTACCTTTAAACTGCCTTGATTACCAGGGTTTTTTTCTTTCGCGTTGTGCTTGGCACCTGATCTCGGGAGTCTTAAAGCTGTTAAAGCGATACATTTGCTTCTCTTGCGAAACGTGCTCCGCCTTCCATTGTGCTTCTTCGATACGACTCCGAAGGATCGTATATTAAATCGATTCTCCTCTGATGTTGCTATTGTTGAAGATCTGATGAGCATCATAGGCGATTGTGTGTGGTTGGTCCTTGAGGTAACCACTGACTCTTCGACTGGAACTTAGGCCCACGAAATGTCACACAACATTCACAATTCCCCACCTAAAACTTTCCTACAATTGACTCAAATCAAGTATACGACGCGTTGGACATGCTTAGCATGCCATAGATTCGAATTATATTATAAAGTCAACTATTTCAATCACGTATTAAACCAATTCAATTTCCCCCCATTTATTTTTCAACTAACTCCTCACTTCAGTGCACCTTTTGAAGTATTCATATTTTGAAAAGTACTTGAGATTAATATTCCTTATGTCTTGGTTAGGTTCTCGCCACTATTGTGGTTATTAGTATATCGACGCCGATTTTCTTGGCTGTCATTGTGCCCATTGGATTTATCTACTACTTTGCGCAACGCTTCTATGTGGCCACCTCTCGTCAGCTGATGCGTTTGGAGTCCGTTTCCCGTTCGCCTATCTATTCGCACTTCGGCGAAACCGTCACCGGAGTCTCCACGATTCGTGCCTACACTGTGGAGGATCGGTAAGTGTTATACTATTGCATTATTCGATTCGATAGCTAAAGTCTCATTCTGTTCGATAGCTTCATTGAGGAATCGGACAACAAGGTGGACAAGAATCAGGTGTGCAAATATCCTTCGCTGATTGCCAATCGTTGGCTCGCCATCCGCCTGGAAATGGTCGGCAATCTGATCATCTTGTTTGCCTCGCTCTTCGCTGTGCTTGGCGGACAATCGAATCCCGGTCTGGTCGGTCTGTCGGTTAGCTATGCGCTGCAGGTGACCCAAACCCTTAACTGGCTGGTGCGCATGTCCTCAGACATTGAGACAAACATTGTATCCGTGGAGCGTATCAAGGAGTATGGCGAGACCAAGCAGGAAGCCGCCTGGGAACTGGAGGAGGACAAGAAGAAGCCCAAGAACTGGCCCGCCGATGGTCGCGTCGAGTTCAGCAACTTCCAAGTTCGTTATCGCGAGGGTCTCGATCTAGTGCTGCGTGGCGTTAGCTTTAACATCAGCGGCGGCGAAAAGGTCGGAATTGTGGGACGCACTGGCGCCGGCAAATCCAGTTTGACGCTGGCACTGTTCAGGTAAGTTCAAAAAGCTCTATTTAACGGTAAATGGAATTGTATATAACTTTCTTATTTTCAAACAGAATCATAGAGTCTGCCGGTGGTAAAATTATTATCGATGGCGAGGATATTGCTCAGCTGGGTCTGCACATGCTGCGCTCCCGTTTGACCATCATCCCACAGGATCCAGTGCTGTTCTCTGGATCACTGCGCGCCAATCTTGATCCCTTCGATGTGAAGACCGACGAAGAAATCTGGAAGGCACTCGAGTTGTCTCATTTGAAGGCATTTGCCAAGGGACTGCCATCCGGTCTGAATCATGAGATCAGCGAAGGAGGCGACAATCTGTCTGTTGGTCAACGTCAATTGGTTTGTCTGGCTCGTGCTCTGCTCCGTAAAACGAAAGTGCTGGTGCTTGATGAGGCCACAGCTGCTGTCGATTTGGAAACCGATGATCTGATTCAGGTAAGTTAAAGCTTAACCAATGCTATTGGATTTATCTTAATTATTCCGTATTTGCAGAAAACAATTCGTAGCGAGTTCAAGGATTGCACTGTGCTAACAATTGCCCATCGATTGAATACGATTATGGACTCAGATAAGGTTATTGTGCTGGACAAGGGACAGATTACAGAGTTTGCTTCGCCCACCGAGCTGCTGGACAATCCCAAGTCGGCCTTCTACAGCATGGCCAAGGATGCTAATCTGGTTTAGGATAAATACCAATACAATAACGAAACTCATATAGCAAACAAAACAAACAAACAACAAATTCTAGAAGTGTAATTAGACATCACAATTTAGCGATAGCTTAAACAGAAATTCGTGAAATCCATCGTTAAAGTGCTCTACCTCAGCGGAAGCAACTATATAATTAACAACAATAGCAAAAACTACAACTACAGCTGAAAATAATAACACGTACAATCCCAGCATTGTTTGTTTTGGGTGTGCAATTTAGTGAATACCATAAAAATGTTCATTAGCTTAAGCCGAAAAGTTCAATAAGGCGCTGACAGGTTTTCTCTAGTACATTAACTAAAAATGTATTATGACATATATGATATGTGGACATAATATGATTGTCTGTACATACCACGTGTATATGTACTTAGGTACCTAGGTTTTTTATGTATTGTACTTATGTATATATGTTGTCGACTATTCTATATACTCGTATATGTACTTATATGAATTTACCTGCCAAGTTTATTTTTGTATGCAACGTTTACAAACATGCGATAGAGTTGAATGCGAAAAATGCGTTCATTCGATAACTCAAAAGGTCAAAAATCATACGACATTCACACTTATGAATCGTACTTACTACAAATTAAATAAAACCTCTTAAGAATTTGCCTTCAGATGATTAAATCACATAAGATTAATACAGAGTAGTTAATAAAATTTTGCAACATTTTGTAAAATGTGTACTTAAAAAACTAAAAGGTAACAAAGTGAAATTGTAATGATAAGTACAAATAAAATCCACTTAACCAATGTATATCATGTCATGTATTCATTTATAATTTGTTTATAAATTATTATTTTTAATATAACCTTGAAAATTAAAAAATAACGTTCGCTCATAAATTTCAAACTCAGCGCCAAACTTAAAGACAGTAGAGCATTTAGTTTGAAGTCAAATCCTCTTGCTGTTGATTTCTGTTCGCCTGGTATTTCATTGATTATTCTGCCTGTTTTCGAGCTCGGCAAATTTTAGTGCACACACACACACACATACGCATAGACATCACCTCAAGAACAACAACAACAGGCATAGCCTATAGACAAAATGGCCTATAACTCAGCTATATCCTTACGGATTTTCGCAGGACCTGTTTCTCTTGCTTCGTAAGGACCAACTCTATCGATCTACATCAAAAAATTTGGGGGTCATGTAGAAATCCAACACTTAAAAAATTTCAGTCCTGAGCTCGAAGAAAAATGTTAAAAATCACAAAATCCTGGATATCTCGAGAACGCACAGGACGATTGGGATGTCCTTTGGCCAGTCGATAGTGCTACTTAAACGAAGTTGTTTGACACATGAGTCGAAAGGATCGGCAAGGATATGGCGGAGTTATGGCCAATTTTCTCTATACAAAAAAGTCATTGTATCTCGGCTCCCATAAGGACTTTCGTCCTTTTTATTTCTGATCCTTGCTTTGTACATTAAGAGCTATATGTGTGCCAAAGGACATCGCAATCGTCCTTCAAACGGCTGAGTTACAGGCGATTTTTTGATTTTTGAACAAATTTTGCATGCCTCCCCCTTAAAAAATTATCAATATATTTTTTCTTTGATTTTCTTTAAAATTTCTAACGCTTGAGAGTTTTTTTACCTTGTGATAATAAAAATCATATTCTTTCAAGGACTTGCTTCAGGATAATAAAAAGCATTCGTTTAGTTCTTGTAAATTTGAATTTTAACTGCTTTTATTCTTAATTGCCTAGATTGTTTCTTATAGCTAGGATCGTAAATATAATTTATTGAAATCCTTTTTGCCGTATTGTAGGATCTGCAAGAAAAGTTATTAACAATCAAAGGACTATTGCTATACTTAAGATAAGGATTCTTTTTTTCTTTTTAATATTGAGAATGCCATTCTGATTTAAATATATATGAAAATAATTTAGCGTCCTCGCATTAGTTATAAACATTGTTCCGCGTGTGCGAATCTAATTAAGGAGAAGCTGCGCGACGATATTGTTGTCATCGACTGGATTATTGGAGGCGTGCATACCAGAGCCGCTTTCGAGGAATTCACGCAGCTCGTTCTCCAAATCGCCGCCAGCGTGCACATCCGGTTCATCAATATCCATGGGAACATGGCTGCTGCTGCTACTGGCCACAGGATGAAGCTGTGGCAGTGCAACGGGCTGCTGCAGCAGCTCAGGTAGCTGTACGCGTGGAGACGCTGGTGGTGGTGGCAAGCCAGCTGCAACACAGATTATAATGAATACAAATTCGAAAGGATAATTCATGGTCACTTACCGTAGGACATGCCCATAGCCTTCCGCAAGGCGTATTGATCGGCAATGGCTGCGGGTGGCAGCTTCTTGGCCAGGTCCGTTAGCTGCTGTGACAATTGCTGCGCTATTTGCGTCTCTTCCTGGCCAGCTGGCTGAACCAGCGCTAGGTGCGAAGGCAACGGCTGCGATAATCGTTCGTTTTGAATCACCCGCAGCTTCTCGATAAGCGTTAAGTTATTGCTCAGGTGTTCCTGCATGCGGCGCGAGAGTTCAAAGTTTTTCATATCCGTTTCCATTTCATCAAGGAAACCCACATCAATGCCCAGATCCTTGAGCGTACGCAGGCGCTTAAAGTCCAGTCGTGTGTTCTTGTACTTTTCATACTCCAATTCGATTTGTTCGCTCGTCTCGTTGCTGGTCGATGGTTCGCTTTGTCGCTGCTTTTGCTGATTGGTGAAGCACTTGTCGATCTCCTTCTGTTCGTAGCTCTGCAGCTGCATGCTGTAGAGTTCATCCAGTGATTTGCTGTGCTCCCCATTCGTCAGAATGTCCAGCAAACCATTTGCAATTGTGGTGCCATAGCTCGAGTCCTTAGTAAACTGAAGAATGCTCTCGGCATATTCGGCACTGGAGGCATCGCCATAGGTGCGCAACACCAGCTGCGTTTCCTCGGCGCTCAGCGTAGAGAAACGCGAATCAAAGGTAGGCGCAAAGCTGGCAAATGGTCCGTAGTTCATTGGCTTCACTGGCTTGACATTGTTCCGCTGATCCGTGTGCAAACCATGGACTTGACCGCTGCCCGTTGGTAGTTTTCCAACTAAATCACCAATAGTTACGACCTTTTCGGGTCCCTCGTTCTCATCCCGTATGAGCAAATTGAGCGTGGTGCTGCCATCCTTGTGTTGTCGCAGAAATCCCATCTTGTGAGCTCGCTGCTTGGCACTAATACGCTGTTTGGCCTTCGCTGCGGCGCCCTGCACTTGGGCGAGTATCTCCTCGCTGGTCAAATCATCCACATACGGCTCAAAGTGTGTTTTAGGTGCATTTTCCAAGCGTAACACACGCTTACGTTCCTCCTCTTCGAGCTGTGCCTGCGTTGGTTCTTCAGCGCCTGTCAAGGCGCCCTCATCCGCCGAATCGTGGGCATCGTAGCCCGCCAGCTCATTGCTGCTGATTTCAAAGCCCAGCTCCTTGGCGGTCAGCTCGCGAATGTAGCCGGAAAGTGGTTTCAGTGTGCGTATCAGATTCTCCGGCTGCAGTTGCTTCATGCCAATCTGCAGTAGTCGCTTGGCTGCCTTATGATACACAGTGTCCACGCGATTGTAGCGCATGGCATTCTCACAAATCAGTTTAAAGTCGTCGCTGAATTCGGTGAGTGCGCCGTACTCGTGATCATCAATCTTTTGCCGCATAGTCAGAAAGTCCATGGGCTTGCTGATGGTGGATGAATAGCCTGGCGCAATATCATCGGTGACGGGCCACGCAAAGAACTGATGCGGATCACGTTTCTCCAGGAAGCGCAGCAGATGCTCCAATAGTTTGTTCAACGGCGACTTTTGTTGCTTGAGCTTCAACACACAACGACGAGGCTCTCGCCCTGATTCGCTGCTGCTGCTCGGCGTCTTGGGAGCCTCGAGCGCTTTGGGCGTCAAGGCATTTAGAGAGCCGGCACCACCCGGCGTGGATGCCGCTGTTGAGCCCGATGGCGATGGAATTAGTAACTGCAAAGGATTATTGTTAATCTCTACATGCAAAGCAATTATATAACTACTCACATCTGGCAACGGTTTTGTTGGACTGGCGCTAGCTGTGATGCCCATCGACGACGACGTCGGCGAACTCAGAATCTCGTCCAGTTTACGCGGTACAATGGGTTTGCTAACTGGGCAATTGGAGGGTGAGTTGTCGGTGGTAATACCAGCGTAATACAAAATGTTCTCGGGCAGTGGCTGTGACTGCTCATCGTGATCATCGTCCATAAAGCTAAAACCATCCTGACTGCCATCAGGATCCACTGATGCTGGCGCCTGACTGCGTGGACTGCAACGTGTCGCATTGTCGTCGGCGGCGGAAACAGCAGAGGTGTTGTGCTCATCAGCTTGCCTTTCCTCGGAGCAAAGTTCACGGTGTTGTCGATCACGACTACGATGGCGTTTCTCCTTGTGATGTTTATGTTTCTTTTCGCGATCTTTCTTTTTCTTCTTCTTCTTGGATTTCTTGTGACGCTCGCGATGACCCAGCTCGCCACACTGAAGCTCCTCTGGCACGCCCGCTGGACTACTTGGCGCCGCAGACATCATTGCCTCAGCGGCTGTTGGCGGTCCGTGGCCATCGAGTGCGGTGAGCGGCGAATTGGCGGTGTACTCGGGCGTTGCATTGGAACCCACTTTAAGTATTAACTTCAGGCCGCGCTGCTGCAACTGTGCGGGATCTTGATGTTGGCTATATTCTAAACACATTATAAAATAAATACAATTAACATTGTCAATTTTGCAAGCATGTGCAATTCTTGCAGTCTCACCCTCATATTTTTCGCGCCGCTCAGATTTGTTCTTTTTGTGCTTCTTGGATGAGCCCATGTCGTCGTGTGCGTGTGTGGGCGTTTAAGTTAACTACTCTTTACAGCTGACAATTGGGCCAATAATTGGGGTGAAACAAAACGAGAATGTACGAAAATAAATGAAATAACAAAATTGTCGGCTAGTACAGGCGAGACAGACGCCATGATTTAGGGATGTCAATTGGAGTAATCGATATGCGATACATATCGATTGTCAGTGGTCATATGGCGGCGCGCGTAAAATATTTTAGTGTTGCCACATTGTTGCAGTCTAAAAGACACATTTGCAACACTGCACAACAGTGTGCATTAATTTGCCATTATTTAAATTTAAATTCAAATTTTAACGACGCGCGCGCATCTTCTTTGTGGAAGGCGTATGTTGCCTCTTTGCAATAATTTTACTCGATTTGGCAGAATGCGTTTTCGTTATGATTTTTGAGCCCGATTTGACTGCAAGGGTAGCATTCGTCGGCAATCCCAGCGGCAATAGTCCCTTTTTGCCCTTATTGAAACCACTATAGAGAGTTCGTGTCGATTTTAAGGCTTCCATTGATGTGTCCAGTTTGTTTTTGATTTTGTCGAGATCTTGACGCATTCGCTGTATGTCCAGAGCAATGGTTTGCCTGTCGCGTTGCAATCTCTTGTGCTGTAACAACATATTTTCTAGCACAGTTTTTTGCACGAGCACCTCACGAATGCGTCGCTGATTTGTGTAATTTGTCGGATTCAAATCTACGTATCCGCGTCGCATAATCTGCTGTGACTGCTGATTAATGCGCGCCTTCATGCGTGACAGTGGCATGGCTTTATTGCTAGCTACCGCAGTGCCGCCGCCGCCTTTGATGCGACGCATCTTCTTTGCAGCGGATGTTTTACTGATGGAAGCCTCCACTGGAATCTGAGCAATAGGAGCTGGCACCGCAGGGACAGACTTACGTGGCGGAGCAGTAACTACAAAAAGAAACTTAAATGGATGTTTAATTGTGTTGCTTCGCTGCTTACTCTTCATGTGCTGGTGTATGCTGGAGATCATCGAGTTCACCCGGGTGCCCACATTGCCCTTCTCCACGAGATACTTATACGCCTCCGATTTGCCAGCACCCAGTCTGAGAGTGGACTTCTCCTTGTCGGTGGCTCTGGCCAAATGATGATCGCCAAACTGTTGTTTATCCATCAGTTGACTCCTCAAAATATGATCCAAGTTCAGTCGCATCGTCATCGCGCTGCACTATTTTTAGAATTTAGAATCTAGTTTTTACCACAAAATAGAATTTTGATTTAAGATTGGAAATAAGCCGAAAGTGGATAAAACAAAAAGCCAGAATTCTTAGGAATTTTGAATTTTTACAAAGCTAGAATAAAAATATCTGTTGTCTTACATGACAGACAGTTTCTGTTAAAATGAAAGCACAGCAAGCAGCTGCTTGATCTGTGACAAAAGCAAGCGCAACCTTCTTCTCTTATTATGCTGCCATGCGTGCGCTTAACTTGAATGTGGGACAGCAAACCTAAGAGAAAGATAAATAATATGAAGCATGAAGCGTTAAGGAGGCGTGGTTCAACTGCAGCTATCGCTCCCACGAGCGTAGGCAAATATTTTCAGACAACAACGTTATGCAACTTGTACTCCATTGTAAAATGCAAGTGTGTGTGTGACGCATTGTGTGTGTTTGCCATTTATTGTTGTTGCTGGTTTTGTTGGTCGCTTTTATTGGTTTTATGACTGAGTTTTTTGGTTTTTGAACGGCACTTAACGCATTTACGTTTTATGGTCTCGATACTTTTTATGTGAAGCGAAATTTGTTTTACAATAATTTTGCTCAGATGCAGACTATTTTTAAATGTTTATTTAAAAGGCATCATAAATTACGAGGAAAATCGTAGTAAGCATTTAAAAGCAATATACGATTCATTTCCATTCTACTTTTAAACTTTGTGCTGACTGATTTAGAAATCTAAAGATTTTTCTTTAAATTATCCATCACACACACAATGCATTTTCTAATCAAAATCAATTTATGCCCCAATGGCTTTCAAATTGCACTCATTGACAATTCGCAGCGTTCGAGATATTTGCTAAATGTGAACGATAACAATTATATAGATAAACTAAACGAACTCAGGGAAGTCCAAAATAAAATAAGACAAATGAAGTTGAGAATTGCAAAGGCTCGAAGACACGTAGAAATTGGGAAACTCCTGCTGGATATTTCTAAAAGAAAATTCGCTGAGCAACAGCAAACATTTGATGAACTCAAAGCGTTCTGCGACACATTCCAAATCAATAAGATCGAAGACAGCGATGAGGATAATGACGACGTGGATTAATCTAGAGCAGCTACAAATAATTCTTTTAATCCAAATAGTTGTGATATAATCTATGTAATTCCAACATGTCGCTAAGTAAGAGTTATTAATAAAAACTTTTTAAAAATAAAAATATAAATAAAAATAAAGTATAGCTTAAATGGCTGAACTTCTTTGATCACAAAAATTAAAATACTAAGTAATAATAACATATTTTTGCAGCTTTCGTCTTACCTTAAAAATAAATCATTAATTTCTCTTAACACTGCTATTTCAATGTGCAGCCAAAATTATCCATATTTTCTATGAGTTACCAATAGTGAAAACATTGGGAATTATTTAAAAATAAATACATGAATTTGTTATACCGAAATTTTTACTTGAAGTGGCGTTTATAATAGAATTTTTCAATTGTAAACGCGTAGGTCGTGAGCACTGCTATTTCAAAGTTCACAGCTGTAATTCTAATATGTCCCTAAGAGTTACTAATAAATTCGTTTTAAAATTTAAAATGTGAGTCCATATACAGAAATTAGAAATTGTTAATAAACTATGACAACTATTTTGATCATAGATTCAAATAAAAATAAATCATTTCTAGCTGTTTAATTTTAAAGAAAATTGACAAAGATTGCCAACATATTTATCGAGTTATTTTAAACTCGCATTTAAATACTTGCGAATAAATTAACATTTTAAAAAACATTGCATATTGATGCATAAAATAAGCATATTTGTGCTGTTGACTAAAATATGAAGTCGAGTTCTGAGGCTGCTGTTAAACTGCTGAGTTTAAATCTTCTAAAACGTATTTATGTTGAATTCATTTGTATTTCTTTGATAGTAAACAAGGTTATGGCCAAACCGAATATTATAAGAGCAATTATCACCCATCTGCTAATAATTTTTAAGTATATAACACAATTCAGCTGAGGCAGCTGGAGCTGCTTTTTACAGTCCAATACCTATAATCATATATACTATTTTAGGCAGCAACTTAATCTTTGCGGTAAGGAAAGGGAAAGTTGTATTAAAAAGCGCTTAAGTATGAATTCAATACGATAACACGAGAGAAGCAATACTTATGAGGTCGAAGCTGAAATACCCTTAATATGTTATGGCAAATTTGGTAAATATACAAATTTCAACCAAAAAAACTAACAAATTGTTGGAAATTCGCTAAAAGGTACACAATATTCTCTTTGTAACTAACTACAGAACCTTTTTGCACTACATTGTCAAGTGCTAGATGAAATTAACTTGGTCCAAGTATGTCAACTAATACTGTTTTTTCCTAAGTGAAGTTCAATGCTCGCTATGCTTGATGGGGAGTTGTGAATGGAATGGGGAAACAACTCGGAACCGATGCCCAATTTCCATAGCATTTGGTATGCCAAAAAGCAAAAATAAAACGTCAATGTAGTCGCAAGTTAAACAAGTAAACCCTTTTGTTGTGGCCATAAACAAGAGTGCAAATTGTTCAAGTCGCCGCGCTTGGCAAGTGAAACCGAAAAGTCGCACCTAATTTCGACCCAAAGAGCGCTTCGAGTGACCCACGTCGAGTTAGTTGCGTTTTGAAGCGCGTTTCCACAGGTTACGACAACGGCACGCGTTCTCTTCTTCTCCTTCCTCGTTTCCTCATTTGCCATGCCGCGAAAGGATCTTCTGAGCTGTCTATGCAGCTTCTACTGCTTCTGCTCGGTGCTAATCTACGCCAGCTGTGCTGTGCACGACGAGCTGTCGCAGTGTGAACTTCAGGGCGTCTACAGACAACGTCAGAGTCTCATCGAGTCACCGAATTATCCGGATAATTATCCCCCGAATACTTGCGTGGATTTTGTCATACGCTCCCCGTATCGATGTCCCACCAAGTTCCACATTCAGTTCCTCGACTTTCAGCTGGAACTCTCGGAGAATTGCAGTCGCGATTATCTGGCCATTGGCTTGCAGCAGTCGGATGACGATATGGATGTGCTTTGTGGCCAGGTGCTGGGCATCAAGAAGTATCACACGCCCGACGGCATTCTGCGCTTGCGTTTCCTTAGCGACGATTCTCCCTGGACAACTGCGGGCGGTTTCCGTTTGCTAATCACACGCTTGGCCTGCGAGAATGAGGATTTGACTGCACGTGGCCTGGATATGGATGTAGATGAGGATGATACGGTGCAGGTGAATGCCAAGCTGCCACCCAAAAAAGCGCTGCATCCCCATCATCATCAACAGCCGCAGCAGCAGTCGACGCCCGCTCCGTTGCCAGGCAACTTTAGTTTGTCGCCGCAGCAAGCGCCGTTTGTTGGTTTTCCTGCAGCTTATCCTGGCTATCAACCCATCAACGCTTATCCCTATCCAGGCGTCGCTTATCCGCCTTATCTGCCGGCTCGGGGAGGTAGCTTCTACCTGCCCGCAGCTCAGCCAGCTGGCACTCTAGCCCCGCCTTGTAGCAACGAGCCACAGAAACAGCAGCAACAGCAACAATTCCAACAGCAACTATTGCAGCAGCAACAGTTGCAGCTACAACAACAGCAGCAGCAACAATCCCTGCAACAACTACAACAACAATTGCAACAACAGCAACCTCAAGCTCAAGTTCAATCCCAACACCAACAGCAGGAACTTCCCGCCATCGCAGAGCAATATCAGAGCTCATCCTTTCAGCCCCAAGGCGTGCAGCTTAAGGACTACGACCCTCAGACGCTGCAACAGTTCGGTGGTTCCGTGGATCTCTGCTGTGTCAGCAGCTTCACCCAGTCGCATTTTTATCTGTCCAGCCCTGGCTTTCCACGCACCGTGCTGAATGCTTTACTTCCGGGACAGCAGCGGGATTGCGTCTTTTATCTGGAGAAGAACTCACAAAATGTTGCTGGTCTGCGTATTCTCTTCAAGTTCTTTGACTTTGGGCAGCCGTCGGGAGGAGGCATCTATCCTGGACAGGCGGGAGCAGCTTGCAGTGGAGACTTTATAGAGCTGGATGGTCAGCGCTACTGTGGTTGTCGGTCGGGACATGTGCACAAATCTTTTTGGCCCGAGGGACGCAAAGCGTTGCGACTGCGCATGGGACAGTCGGGTGGCGGCACTTCTAATGGATTCCTGCTGGAGATCTTCCAGGATCAGGACACGGAAAGCTATCGACCGGGTTTGCAGGGATTGCCAGGCTTGGCGGGATCAACAGGCGCTGGTGCAGGAGCACTGGGTGTGAACAGAATAACAGGTTTGCAGGGAACCACAGGACTCGCAGGATTGCCGGGCTCAACAGGACTCGCCGGATTGCCGGGTTCTACAGGACTCGCAGGCTTCACAGGATCTACAGGATTCACAGGCTTGCCAGGAGCAAATGGTTTTACTGGACTGCCAGGCACAACAGGTTTACCTACAGGAATTCCCTTGCCAGCTGGCTACCAGCCTCAACTCGGCGCTTATCAGCCTCAACTTGGATACCAGCCACAGTTGGCTCAACAGCCTCTCTACCATCCGCAAGCACAGGCTCCTCTCTGGTCCTTCAATCCTCTGCTGCCCATTACCCCTTATCGACAGTCGCGTCAGGCTGCGTGGACGTATGCTCGGGGTCTGGATGCCCAGCAGCCGTCGCGTGTTGTGGAGACGAACTCCACACGCAAGGAATTTTATTACTTCGATGCTGACGAGGCTTTCGCACGCGCTGCTCTCGATGCAGCGGAGGAGGTGGAGGACAACGTCAGAGCTACGCCTGCGACAACATCATCCACTTCCGCTTCCGTTCATGGCGTGCAGCACAAACAACCCGTAACGACGAAAGCTTTCGAGCAGAGCAGCTGCACCTTTGACTACATGGAGGTGCTGCGTCTCTCCGTCGACACTTTGTGGCTGACCAAACCCATCTGCTTGGCCCCGCTGCGCAGTTGGTTTAGCAACATCTTTGGTTAGTTAGCTGCATAAGAAAACTCAAATGTTCTAGAATATTGTGCTATTAAACGTATTCCCACCAAAAAGTAACAAAAATTATGTTTCGATTTAGATTTCTGAATATCGGACAATAAAGTTTTTAACTATTTTAAATGCCAAAGCTTTAATTATTATACAGCCTGATTTTTAGTCCCAAAAAGTATGAAATTCTATAAAATGAATGAGTGACTTTCCAATAAGAGTTACATTCACAGCGACTTAGAAAGAAAAAAAGTCCTTATTCTCAAAAAATACTAACTTTTGAAGAACTCCTTGGCAGTTAACACCACACTATTTAAAATACTAGATAAATACCAGCTTCTAATATATTGTAAGTGCGGCAGAAAGAGATGTGAATATTACAAGCAGGTGTTGACTCTCATTTTCCTTCAAACAGAAGCTTGGCATTGTCTACTGAGCACGTCTCATAAGTGAGACGATTGTGGTGATGCTTCATGCGGTTGTGGACCGTCTTCCGCCTTCAAGTGCGAGAACATCTCACTGACATTGAATGTCTAAGCATGAGCAACTACAACTCCCACCCCCCGCTGTTGCTAATGCTAACTGGACAGTTCTAAGCGCTGTTTGCTTAAGCTCTGGTCGGGCATCTCACGGTCAACACTTCCAGACGACAACTTGGCATTGAGGTTATGTTATCTGTTTGAAGAGCAGTTACTGCTGCTGCTGCCGCTGTTCTTGTTGTTGTTGCTGCTGTTAATGTTGCTGTGCCTGACAACAACGGAAATGGCGTTGGCAACAATGCGGCTGCTTTACAACTCGGCTCAGCACAGTGCCCCCCTCTCCCCTCACAAAGTGTGCGCTGACTAAGCAGAGAAACCTTTTTCACACATCTCATACTCTGACGTCAACAACGCACAACCAAAACAACGACAAAAAAAAGAGAGATTCATAGATAAACAATAGAAGTTGGAGTACTTACTTGCAAATATTTTGTGCCGCATGACAATAAATTTTTTGTTGGCATATGTGCGGAAAAAGCATTAAATTGTTTTTGTGCTGCTGTCGTTTGTTATGACGATGTCTCAATACGAAGCCATTGATAGGCAGTTTGACACCACTTATTAAACCATTCACTTTGATCACTTTTACTCCAAACACGAAAGAGACACAGAGAGAGCTTAAAGTCACACTGCGGCTAAGCTGTGAATGCTCTCTGCAAATGCAAGGTAGAGGTCAAGACAAGGTTGTCTTATGGCTGTATCAACTGCTCTCTTGCACTTGCATCGCGATAACAATTACGTGTAACTTTGTCGCTTGACAGTTAACCTCGCATTATTATTACACCATGGTGATGGCAGCGCACAGCTTTACGCTTCATTATGCTAATTACCGCTTCGCTGTAAATATAAGTCATTATTATTAGAAGAGCGTCACTCTTATATTTGTGTTTTGTTATGGGGTTCTTATACTAAGCCGCCAAGCAATAAAGAGTTAAATTGATTGCGCACAGAGGGATAATATATATGGATATATTTTATTATTATTAGCATTAAGATTTTCCTTGATTCTTACATACAAGTATAAGAATTAGTTTTGTTAAGTATACATATACATATATACACATTGATGTTTCGTTTTTGCATTCGTATTTATAATTAGTCGCAATTTCTACTAAAGTTTCGTAATAATATTAGTAGTAATAGTAGAGTTAGTAACAATAATAGATTTTTCTTTTTCTTTTGTTTGTAATACTCAACTACCGACACCGATTGACGCGTTCTAATGATATGACAAGTTGGAAAAGTTGTAAACACACAATATTAAAACTTTATATATTTTGTTTTTATCTCGGTATATATACAACACATTTAGGGGGAAGGGGTTTAGTGTAATTTTATGTATGTGTGTGTGTGGTAAGGTTAGGGGTAATTTTGTCTAGCTTAGAGGTGCGAATACATTCAAAAATTGCTACCAAGTGCGGGAGGTTTTTCTAAGTACTTAATAGTTTGGTTAATTACTTTAATGTTAGTTTCGTTTAGTTTAGTTAACTAATTGTTAGTGCTTGTTGTTCTCCAGTTTTCGCGCTTGACTTTGTCAGCAATGTACAATTGATGCTTGGTATACATATGTGTGTATGTGTGTGTGTACCTGTTTGTGTATTGTGTCTCAGTGTGTGTGTGTCCATCATATTCGTATTCCGTATCCAAATCTAGCCCAGGAATCGTATGTTGGTAAACACGGCCTTAGCAGGACGCTTGCGATTACAAAAGTTGACCGTCTTGCTGTGATTTCCCTTGCGATTCTCATGCAGATTGACCAGAAGTTTGAAGATATCCTCCTTGCTTGGGGTGCAGGCGTAACGCAATTCCGGTTCATAGTTGCTGTTGATAGAATTCATGTAAGAACTGATAACGGTAATAATGTGGCTATTAGAATTGTCGTTTCATAGTCACGCCCACAGTATTTCAGTATTTGAGGCGTTGAGGATTGATTGATTAGTTTTTGATTAGACTTTGGATACATAAAGAGACGATTAGCTCAGGTCAGTGATGTGTGTTAATTCTCGATAACGGGCCTAGAGAGACTCTTGGAGATGCATTTTAGTAAGTGAAAATCAAATCAATTACAACTACATAAATAATGGTGCAGCAGCTCAAATCGCAAGAATTACAATTTTCGAATGAAATTTCTATTTTAACAAAAGGTGAAATAAGAGCGCAAGCGATTTGAGTTGCATTCCCGTTAATTTTGTACAATATTCTACCTGGACAACTAACACTACGACTACAAATCATAAACTGGGTGGAATGGGAAGATTTGTTTTGGGGTGGGTGGAGAATCAAAAAAAAAAGGGGTGCTCTATGTGTGTGCAATCTAAAGGGTGAGGGGAGCTCTCTGCTTACCCGCGGTTTCGATTGTGACGCTTCCAGGGATAACGACGATAGTAACGCGAACGTTTCGGCTTGGTCTGGCCAAGCACCAGACTCTGCAAACCCGTCTCGAGCTCCGGATAGTCATCGTTGCCAGCAACAGCAGTAATTGCTGCCGGTTCCTCCTCCTCCACATAGACCAACGGCAGCGTGTCCAATGTCGGATCCTGAAGCGAGGGGAAGTAGTGAGTGGGTATTCAGTATTTTAAGCTGGCACTTTTGGACTTACCTCAAGCATTTTCATGAGCAAAGCGGATTTGTCGACAAGTTCCTGCTCAGCACGCAAATCGTCCTCGAGCTTCTTCAGCAATTCGAACTTGCTGGCCACCTCGAGCTCATTCGCAATCGCAATCGCATTCGTATTGGGATTCACAGCATTCACGTAGTCTGGCTCCTCTGGCTCTGGCATGGCCAGCCCCAGTTCCGTGTTGAGGGCTTGCAGCAGCTCTACGGTTGGGATTGAGATGGAAAACGAAGAAAAAGAAGCCACAAACATCTTGTATTATTTGGCATTTTAATATTTGCACAAGTTCCCACTAATCCGGCCACAATCCTCGATGTCGTTCTCGTCCCCCGTCTTGCCACAAACAGGCGTCAAGTTTCCGCCAGCTGACATTTAAAACTTTTGACTCGTTTGTTTGTCTCTTCTCAGTTCTCAGTTCTCACTTCTCAGTTCCCACTCTTGTTCTGCGGCTTAAAAATACTCATACATATTAAAATATATACGAGCGAGTCTTTATCGCCGCAGCGGAAATTGACCGGCGGCAATGGGCACGACAGCCACAGTTATAGCTACAACTATAGCTTCAGCTCCCATCTACCATCTGCTTACATCCCATTGCCCATGTCAGTTAGTCAGTCATTCAATTTGGCCATTCATTGTGCCTGACGTTTGCTCGTCCATCAGCCGCTTGCCTTTTGTCTCATTTGGCAGCATCCTCCTGACTATCCGCTTCGTCTCCGTGGCTGGTCTGGGCTACATTTCAATTTTATGAGGGGAACAGTTCTTGACTTACACGAATCGTTTAACATTTAAGCTTGGATTAATAGGTTTAACAACTTTAATATTAAGTGGTTCTTAGGAAACAATTCAATATTGAAGAGTGTAGTATTTATATATAAATACTCTTAAGGTATTTATATTTTGATTACTTTAAAATAATCTGTGCTCAGAAATATATATTCTTTATAAAAAGAAATGTATCGGAAACTAATGAATAATGTAGTCTCTTTCTTAATAGATCTTACTTGGAGAACATTTCAATTAAAACATTAAGTAAACTTCAAAATTTCACAGCCTAAGTGTAATTTCAGTTATATTTTCTGCTGAATTACATCACAAATTCTACAAAGCCTATGTAAATGCTTGTGGTCTTAAAACTCAAATCAATTGGAAACCTAATAAAATTGATTTTATGAAAAGAAATAAAAATCAAATTTTAATTTCAACATAAGCTATAAAGTTTGGGTGTAAGTGTGTGTGTGTGTGTGTGTGTGTCTAGTCAATATTGACAGCACTATGTGTGTGTGAGCTTTGACGTAAACCAGCTTTTAGGCAACCTAATGTCAAACCAACACAACACAAAAAAAAAAATGTTGTCAACTCTCTTCTGTGGGCGTTGCGTTTTAAGTGTAATGTATAATGTGTGATATGTGAGAATTTGAGAATGCGTGCGTCGCATATGTTTTGTTGTGTGTTGCCATAGATAAATGTACTTCAGAAATTGTGCAATGACCGGAAATATCCAACGACCATTCAAATCATTGAAAGCCGAGCGAGCGCCTAAAAGCGGGCTACATTTTAAGTATACGCTGGCCACCTGTTGAGTGTGCAGTGAAATAAACTGGCGACACACAGAGAACAGGGACAAAGGGGCACTCCAATGGGATTTCACGAGTTTTACGTCAAAATGAATTTTCAAAACCATGAATAAATTATTTCAATTGAGTGGTCTGGGCAATGGAGGAGGAAAGGATATTGAAATTGGTTCAGATTTCACAGTTTTAGGAAAAATTAACAAATCTGGTGATTTTAAAAATCATTAAATTATATATAAATCTTAATTTTTATAAGATTGTCTATCTTGGATATATAAGGTCTGTTCTTTTCGAACAATCTATATTATCTGGAAATTTGGGATATTAAAATTTGAATTTTTTACGATAGTGTTACGAAAACAACGAAATATCTTCCTAAATTTTAAAGAAATTCCTCAATTCTTAAACAATCTTGTAAAATATGATCTGTTCTTTTTTAAACGTTCAAAAATGTAGCTATTTCATTATTTCTTAATATGTATTTGCTAACTTTTCTACGATAATTCTTTGAAAAAAAAAAAATTAAAATGTCTTCAAAATTGTAAGAAAATTCCTCAATCCGTAAACAATCTTGAATAAATATGGTTTATATCATAAATTGGATTTGTCTAAGATAATTCTATGGAAAAAACGAAATATTCAAATTTTAAAGAAATTCTTCAATTCAATGAAAATTCTGAGCAAATCCTATATACCCTACTTTAGTCAGTAAATGTTCCGAGAATGTTTTTCTTCGGTTAAAGAGATGACTGATAGCAGAGCAAGTTGATGCTGAAATGAATCTTTGCGTTGTCTCGTGTTGCCCATCACTGTGTAACCCGTTTTGGCGGCTCAATGAACGAACCAACGAGCAATGAATAAACGAAAGCATAAGAACAAAGCCTACGCGGGACGTCGTCGTTGCCATTGTCGTCGTCGTCATCATCAAGGAGTCAAATGTCAGGGGTAATCCTTGGCCAAACAACAAAAGGCAGTGTCATTTAATCAGGGACTCACCATCGCCGGGATCGTAAACGTTACGCTTCCAACGTTGCGTCCAAGTGTCGACGCGGTTGTATCACCACATCATTCTCCTGCTGCTGCTGCTGCTGTTGCTCCACAACTGATGCTGGGCCAATGGCATTGCCTGCTATGCCAGCTGAAGATGCCAGCGACGATGACGACGTCTGGGAAGTCAGAAAGCCAATGACGTGACGTGTGCTGGCCAGGATCGTCGTTGCCAGGATGCAGAGCGTTAATATGTCGGGCTTCATGACGTTTTCTTTTCTTTTCGTTTCTTTTCTTGTGTGCGTGTGTGTCCTCACTGTTGTCCTCGGGATTAGCGTGTTGTCCTCCCGCACTCCGTCGCGACTCTTGCTGCCTCTTCTATCTGCTGGCTGAAATGGAGATGCGTGTCATGTACATGAGGGTAATTACCATCACTACCGTTTGATAGGAGCTAAAACTCGCCTCCCCCTCTACCTCCCCCTCACTCTGCACTTCTCCCTTGCGTGTGGGTGTTTCTGATTTTTGTGTTGAAAAGCACACACTCTCATACTCACACACATCGAAGGCACGCACACACGCATAATACGAAAGGTTTAAATCAACAACCTGTTTCAAGGCGTTGCACAGTGGGACCACTTGTTAAAAATAATTATACTAAAAGGGGATGCTATAAATAAACTAATTGAAATAGCTTTACAATGGCAAATGAAATACCATAATAGTACTTAATATAATTGAACTTATTTAAATGATTAATTTAACATAAAATCACAAATTTATGTCACAAATCTAAAATGGAAAACTATAGTAGTATTTAATACAATTGAACTAATTTGACAATTTAACATAAAATCACAAATTTATATACCAAAGCTATTTATTATTATATGTCAAAGTGAATAATGAAGATAATAACGTTGTTATAAATACAACAATTACATACTGCTTTAACTCACTACTAAATATTAAGTAAGTAATAACAACAGTGATAATAATAACGTCAAAAATATTACTTAACACTACTTTAACTCATACTAAATATTACGCTACATTTGACTTTTTTTTATAACAACTTTAATATTTTAAAGTGCTATCGAAAATAATCACATCTGCTCCACTGTGCCGATTCTTAGACAACATTCGTTGCTCATGTTTGGTTTCTTGGCGTAGTTATTTTTCGCCTTGCCACTGCTCCAAGTAATGCATACAGCTTGTTTTTATTTTTAAGGCCTTCGCCATTCGCAGCATCGTTTCATTTAATTAAGCAAGGGCGTGGCACCGCCTCCAGCTTAACTCCTTCGCTGCGGATTTGCAGACCACGCTTAACACTTTGCTAGCCCCCCCTCTCTACGTCACGACCCGCCCACTCCACAACACGTTCATGTGCATGTCTTGGTTGCCATTAGCCCAGCCACTGACATCCTTCTCACTCCACCGCATTGTTGTTTTTTCTCGTTGTCACCCTCACACTCCTTTAACTTAACAATATAAATGAGCTTGCATCAAACTTTTGGCACTTGCGGTCCCGACTCCTCCCAGCGGGAGGGGGAATTTGCGATTTGTTTCATTTGTTGAAGAAAAACACAAAACACAGAGTCAACAAATTGTGTCTGCTACGCTTAAAATTAGCACCACGAACAATTTTAGATTTACTGCGAATTGCAATTTTAAAGTAATTTCAATATGGCGTCACACCGATTGATCAGTGTGGCCACATCATTGCGATCCCACACTGCCAAAAGTGTTGCCATACATTCAAATTTAAATTGAGCTTCACTAGAATTACAAAAAAAAGGTGGCATCGCCAACTCTCTCAGTCAACTGAACGCAGCTCATTTTGCGGTGAAGTAAACAAATTGACGAATTACTAAACGAACCATGCACAGTTCTCGCAACAAATACACATAAATGAAGCGAACGTTGCGACGACACGCCCCCGACAAATTGACAAGCCAAAAGGAACATTTTTCAATTCGTCTGCTCATTAAAATTGTCCCCAGAAAGCCAAAACGAAAAGTTTTCTTAGCCAATTTCTTGTTCATTGCACGTTTTGATTGGACTTGAATGCAAATTCTTTTTCGTTTTGTTGTGTGGGACAAGTGTGAATCTAAAAAAGAATTTGACAAATATATATTCTTATTTATTATGATTTAAAACCTAAGCCTTTCTATTTAAATACTTTATTAGACTTTAAAAATTTAAAAAGCCTTTAACATGTACTTTAAATAAATAATATAATGGGAAAGTGTTTCCCTAAAATCTTTTACAATTAGGCTCTAATTATTTGTGAAATTGATATGATATTTAAAGCTCTTTGTTTTGTATATAGTTTACTTTAAACTAACACAAATATAGAAACCTTAAAGTATTCCTTTAAATCTTAATTCAATAGAATGCCTTCCGGCATCGGACGACAACTTTTTCAATTATAATTGCCACTTTTGGCTTATTTTTCCAGCAGTTTTAGCTTATTCCTTTTTTTTTTGCAATATTCAAGAGCTGCTATCGTTATAGAGTGGGTCGAAGGGGTGTTAAATGGAAGTGTAACCAAACTGTGTGCAAACAGGAATCGTTGTCAAAATGCTTTAATTAACTTGTTGACACAGAGTCGAAAGTGCCCTCGGAACATCAAAAAACAGGACAAAAAAAAATAAATAGGAAGGTTGGAGAAAACTTGTCCTATTTGTTGTTCTTATCGTAGTTGTTGTCGTGTTGTCGTAGCTGTGAATCCCAGGGGTAAGATGAAATTTATTAAATAGCCCGACCACATTCAAACAGAGAGAGAAAGAGAGAGGCGTAAAAAGGAAAGAGCATTTGTAGCTGTCACCTGGCTGCCAACTCACCTGTTTCGCAATAAACGCACAGTTAATTGCGTAAATGAGAAAATTGAGCTAAAATACGAAGTAAGTGGAACAAGAGTCCAACTGGCCAACAGCCTAATGGACTAAGGCCAAAGCGTAGGCCGGATCATGGGGGAATCCCCCATCTGGACAATACACACACACACATAAGTTGTCGTGCAGTGTAAAAAGTTGTTTAATTAGCGTTGACTAAGCACAATAAGCTTGTTCGCTCCCTCGCTCGTCCACAATTTGAATTGGCAAAACTACACAGGGGTCTAAGTCAAACTTTGTCCCCGAAAAAAAAAACTAATGCACATGCTCTTCACTTTGCCAGGCAATTTGCAGAAAGGTTCATTTCAATATTATGTAATTGGAGCGTCAACAACAAAGTGAAACACAGCTGCAATTCCTTACAAAAAAAAGAAAGGAAAACCCCAAAAATATTTGGTAGTTAGTTTAAGCAAAGTGTGTTACTTAATATTGCATTTGACACGAATCTTAAGGTATTTGTGACTAAAGCTTAAAGTGAATTGAATACACACAAAAGGAATATCTATTAGTGGGAGGCTGTCACAGCTTAAAACTGACCAGATGTTTTCTTTTGGAGTGAGTTAGTCCACCACATGTCTATCTCTATAGAAACATGTGTGTAGTGTTTTGTCTGCTACAGTTGACTTTTATAGAAGGTAGACAGAAATGTGCAATAAATTACCAAATTAGACATTGGCGAAATGTTGAAATGAAGTGAAATACGCAAAGAGTTAAGATTAAACATTTAATATCCTGTTGAAAATATGTATATCAGGGTATCTATTAAACTAAAAAGACCGGAATTGCAAGAGACTTTAACAACCCAATTTAACACAACATTTTAGGAAAATTTGTGATTTTTCTTTACACTCCCAACTGTTTGTTCAGCTTCGATTAACCCACTTTCAAGACACGAGTCTCGTTAGCATACGCAAAAAATATGGATTTATGATTTCTCGCTGGTAAACAATTTGATATGTGTGGCTGTGGCACACACAAAAAAGCACTCAGACAGCGATCGGTTTTTTCTACTTTTTTGTTATGCCTGAAGCATGAAATTTGATCCTTGTTCGATGACCAACATGTGGGGCCCAACACACACACACACTTTGCCAGCGATTCCTACAGGGATTCACACACACACTCACTCACACACACCCAGGTGTTGACTTTTGTTTTTCACATTGTAACAGACTCCAATACACAATGCATTCGCTGCCTGGGGAATTTTCTTTCTTGAGTTTTGCTTTTCTGTATTTCATTCTTTCACAGCACTCGGTTGGAATTTTTTGAGTTCTCAACTAAAGGGATTTGTCATGAGGTGTTTACTTGGCAACATTTTCCGCAAATATTGATAATTTTCATTGTTTGTTACACAGCGACACTGCCTTTACTTTATTTGCTTGACATTTAGACTTGAAACTGTTTGACAATCTCCTAACTTCCACTAGACTTTCCAGTTCTAAATTTAAACACTCTATAATATAAACAATTTATCTAAAAATATCGTTATTTGAAATATTCCTTAAAGCAATCGATGTGGTGTTTCTTTAATTTTCAATCTGATGAAGTTTTTTAATACTGATTATGGTTTGTTAATTTGACAACTTTTAAATGTGTGATTAAAGTTTCCTTCTACGCTGAAAGTGCGTTTTAAATAAAAAAAAGTAAATAACTTTCACTGATAAACTGCGAAAAATTGCCAAATTAATATAATCAATTTGTTAATTGCATTTTCAATTATTCTTTAATATGGAACAACAATGAAAATTGAATTTTATTTTAATAACGCATAAATTTGCAAAAGTTCTATCTATCCATATTGAAATCCCCTTTTAATAATAAAGTTGATAACAACTTTGACACTTTAATGCTGTGTTCACTTAATTTTCAATCTGTTAATGGCAATTTGAATAAATCCTCACACTGTGTCTTTCCATAGTGCAAATGAATTTTTAATTTAATAATGTACTCAAAAGTTGCATCAGAAAACAAAACGAAAGCTGTGCTGCAGGTTGTACTTAACTTTTACTTCAACGTGTTTCTTTTAAGTGTCTTAAGAACCCAGCGCTTCTCACGCATCCAACTTGATTATACGGTATTTGCAAAAGGTGCCAACAATTCCCACATACTGTGCTCGAGTGTGTTTGCGTGTGTGTTCACTTGTGTGCATGAAGATGGGATGCACTTTGACCTATTTCCATCGTGTGTTTATACACACTAAATTAACGTGACTTTATATTAAACTTTTTTTTTCTTGAGATTTTCGGTAAACAAGAGCACATGATTGATTTCTTTGCAGCGTTTCGCTTACATTTTTTATAAGCCAACAATTTCTGACACGTGCTGGTCCTTTTTGTATTGTTGGCAATTGAAAACCCTTTCTTAGTATTGATGATTGATTTGCACAGCAATCAAAGTAGTCTATTTTTATGCTGCGCTTTAGTTTTCCATTAGTTAAAATTACATTTTTCGCATTTTTTAGCTAGCAATGTTCTCCGAAAGATTTTTATTTTCCAATTCAATTAAACTAAAAGAAAAACTTTGCAATTCATTAGAATGTAGAGTCTATTTTAGGGAAGGTACAAATTGGGAAAACCAATTTCTTCTTAATGACTAGACTTTCTGAAAAACTTGCTAAACTCTTTGCGAAAATTAATTTCAGGATTTATATTCTACTTAAATTTGTTGTCAGTTGAGTTAAACAAAAAATGTTTTTCAATGTATGTAAATTTTGCAAAAATATGAAACAATATACAAGTTTTTTGATGCATTTTTTTTTTTAAATTTTTTCACTTTTTAATAGTCCCTTGGCACTAAATCATACTCCCACAAATAGTTTTTGATATCAATAGCACTCGTTGTCATATTGTCTTTGATGACGAACTTAGCGACGGCGACGGCATTTCTAAGATTTCCCGACGCGTTGCAGATAAAACTGCCGCAAATTACGAACTTGGCTTAAAAACTTTTTTAACTTAGGTTTATTCTTAAAATTTTGAAGAATATTTTTTGGATTGCTGTGTAATTTTCTGTTCCAATCAAATCTGTAGATTTAGCGCGATAACTCACTTGGTTGCGATAATCCGTACACTTGAGCAACTAGTTTTCGAACCAGGAATAACTGTACTATGGGCAACTGTTGCTCCTACTACTTGTTGAACACTGCGTGACTGACTAGAGGCGCCGAGTTCTTTTATAAAGGACAAGCTCAGAGCCGATTGCCAAAAGCCCGAACTACTGTCGACCGATTCGGCTTTTCAGCGAACGAATGAATGCGAAGGCGGCTGGCAAAAAGTGCGTAAAAGCTTTGCCGAGCTTTTACGACCCTTCGGCTTGTTAGGTCGTCGTCTGCTGTCCACAAGATTTTGGCGGCCGTTTTATCAATGAAATATTTCGTCACATTTGCGAAGTTTAGTCGCCTGTCTGATGAAAAATTTTAGGCAAATCGTCCCTAAAGTCGCCCGTTACCTGACCCTCCCCCCTCAATTTGCTTTGTGGCGGTGTCGCAACCGAGAATCATAAAAAAGTGGCTGCAATTATTTACGCCGCAAGATATCATGCTGTTAAGTAGGCAACAAGTCAGCTGCGCGCCAACGTCACAGCATAAATGTACGTGAGTTGGGTGGAAAGTAGTGGGGAGTGAGAGGGAGAAAGTAATTGTTGACAACACTCTTTATGAATATTCGCCTCATACTCAGAGTCGTTTGGCGCATTTCGTATTGTCTTCCTGGAAACTTATTTAGGGCGTGGGCGCAGTTACGCTGGATAAATGACGCGACGCAAATCCCTGCAATGCGAAAATAAAACTGCGACCGCCAATTCGAAAGCTCATTTCAAGCGAAAGCGGCTGAAGTCAGACAATACGACTAAGACCCATACGCATAGCCAAAATAGCATTTGCTTAATACGTTGTCAAAGGGTTTACTTAATTCGCTGCGCAGTTTGTAAAACTATTGGCCCTCTTTCAAATACGTACTTATTAAATAAATAAAAGCGAACTTACCCATTTCCAATATCGTCTTCATCTTGTTTGCTTTCCAAGCGTGGCTTCTCTATTTTTATTTCACTTCGCGTACGTCCATCTTCTACACTCACTTAATAGGCACTGCTAAGAAAGAACTGCATTAATACAATTTGAAGTGCATATTTGCATCTCGCTCATTTCTTACCCAACGATTACAAATGCACTGCCCTGCATACTGTACCCGCTCCCATATGCTGTGAGAGCTCCCTCTCCTTTGTAAAGCTCTTGTGTGATCATGTCTCTTCTCTGCGTTGCCACCTACACTCACATACGTACGATGGCAGCATCGTAATGCTCTCCTTGTTTCTCTTCCCATCTCAAGCTGCTGTAAGCTCGGTAGTGGTGGCTAACCGATAAATTAGAAAATCACCGCTGCGGTTTGACCATTCTTAAAATAGCGACTCATTACTCTTGCTCTCCCACTCGTCGATTTCCTTTGCTTTTTACATGATTCGTTTAGACAACGTGACGTCACGATGGCCGAATTTTTATTTTTTGTATGTGCGTATTTGCAACGTAGGGTATATTTTGTAATCAGAGGCAAACGAGATTCGTGATCACGCCCACGTATGCTTGTTACGTTATCGCATGCTGTCACCGTAAATCATTTGATTTCTGATTATGTATAATGTGCATAAATTAGGCAGTGACAACTGTGGTAATCAAAGTAATTACACCGGAAGCTTTCACTGTCAATGTTGGGGGTATTCTGGTTAAATGGTTGGTTATATTTTGTATTTAAAAATATAATTACAAATATTAAGAAAAATGCAATCTTATTTAATTACACATAGACAATGAAAATCAATAAAGGTTTATTTCAGAGCCATTATCAATGCATAAGCATAAAATGCGGAATACACATTATTTGACTTTATGATTAAATGGAGCAAAAGGTGCGAAAGGCACATAAAGTTAAGAGCCGCTGTCTAAAGCAGGGGTGCTCAAATTCGTCTTATGGCAGTGCGTCTACTAACACAGACACAAGAAAACGTGTACATATGTAGCGGCGCTTTTGTGTTGAGGCGCAGCTGTGCACTGAGAGAAATGACGATTGTATTTTGTGTTTACATCCAGAACTACGAAGCATATTACGCATTTTAATAAATCAAAAGCCAACGCAGACAGAAGAATAATTTCCAGTGCATGTGTTCGCGGAAAAAAACAAAAACAAAATACATTGCGGTCAACGAAGCGTGACGACGGAAAGAGATGTAAAGGAGAAACAAGCAAAATTGTTTTTGTTTCGCATGCAAATCGAAGCCCATATGCACGGTGCTTATGGGCGCACTACCCATAAGCACAGAGCATCTACAAAAACAAAAGTGCACTCAGTGTATAGGCGTTGAGCACCCCTGGTCTAAAGTTTTATTATTTCTCACACATGTGAATTGACGACAGGCGAACAAGACGAAGAAGAAGAATGTAAACAGTCAAGACACTGCCCAACTGCTAAAGGGTATTGTGGTGAGGGGGAGAGAGAGTGGGGTCTGTGCTATAATCTGCAGTCAGTTGGCAAGCACCGCAGGCGCCCACAAGCGACACTTTAAAGTCAATAGCCGTAAGGGAAAGAGTAAGTGAGCACATAATTTGCATTGATTTCCACACTCAGTGAGAGAGTGGGAGAGTATGTAGAAGAGAGGGGGATATCTAAAAATGCGACCATAGCAAATAAGCACACATAAGGATGCAGAGTGATGGCAGATGCTGCCTGGGGCAACCAATATGAGAATGATACGACAACGAGAACGACATCGAAGTCGATGATGAATCTCTAAAGGAAACCAATAACAGACACACACTCAAAACTTCAAGTTGAATTGTGAGGGTGGGATTTGGTTTTGTCTAGGGTTCGTGGGTATTTTTAGAGACAAGCATAAATAAAATACATTGTCTATTTATAAGATTGATTTCGCATATGCAAGAGTTGCACTATAGTGACAAATACCCTACACATATAGTACACTTGACAGCTTCAAATTTAATTCTACTCAATTGACACCCACCGACGACTAACGGGTGAAATGCGTCACGCCTTTTGTGGGATTTGCAATGTAATCTAATATCGTTCAACACTTCCGGCACGCAATCGATAAGCGAATTGCCTCAGCTAATTGCGCTGAGATTTGCCACAACCCAATTCTAGCAATTTATTTCGCTGCCCAAAACGCCATTATAATTGTCATAAATAGTGATAAAACGCAGACACTCTAATCGTTAAACGTTTATAAAACAAAAATGAACTTAACGCGATAAAGTTATTCGGAACAACCCACAGCTTGTATGTGTTATCGACAGACACAATGCAAATATTTGTAGCATACTTTTGCGACTGTACCATGCAAAATTAAATAGAATCAAGTTTCATATGTGGGTTTTATTATCTTTAACGGGTTACAGCTTAATTAAACATCACTGACACATATCGATAGGTAAATCGCACTGATTGCGCTACTGAGATTTCATAATGACGGCGCCATCTAATCAAAATCTAATTTTCCCCTTCCCACGAATCTACAACGGAATTTCGTTTTGAAATTTTGTGGAGAATTTTGAGTGATTGTCAAAAATATAAATGTGTAAATGCCAAAAGTTTTGCGAACCCGTTTAAAGATGTGTTTGAAATGAATTTAAAACGAAAACAATGAAACGATTAATGAACTAGTTTTTAAGCCTCCTCGTCGTCGGCTTCACTAACAATATTTTGTAGTCCCTCTGGCTCAGCCTCTTCACCGACCTCCTCTGGCTCGTCATCGATCGCATCACCCATAATAATCTGTTCGGCCAGTTGATAAAGCTCGAGTATATTCTGAAAGCGTCAACACCCATTACATCTACGCTTATGCTACATAAAAGGTTGAAAAACTTACCTTGGCATTGCGTAGTGCTACAATTTTCTCATCTTCGAAGCGCAATTGATCGTATTGGAACTTCGATATCAGCAATCCTCGATTATACTCATCCTCCATCTCGGCCTGCAGCACATCAGCATATTCCTGCTTCGCTACGGACAGACTTATGAGACTAGCGCTCTTCACGGACTCCTCGGACACATCGGAGGCATCATCCATGTATTTGGTTTGTATCGCTCCCGGATAATCGCCATCCAACGATGGTTCCCTAGGCATCTCAATGCTACCGGGTCCAACATCGTCCATTACGAAGTTATCCACAGTTGTTGTAACTGGCACTACAACCTTTTTATCATCCTCCAACTGGTGGCGTATGCGCAGCTCAGTCTCTCGGAACTTTTGTCTAGAACGCAATAAGAAATCAGCATGGGATTGAAGTGATATTAAAGTGGGCGTCACTTACCGTGCGCGCACTATGTTGAGAATGTCCTGTGGATCCGAGGAGAACGGTTTGGGCACCCGCAGCGAACGCTCCTTCATTTTGGCGCGTTCGTTCTCCAGGAACTCCTTCAGATTCTGCTCGCATTCACGCCAGTCTTCATTGTGAATGCTGGAAAATATTAGGTTTTGGTTAGAAGATGCTTACAAAGATTTTCAACAAATTATTTTTGGTTTTTTAAAGCAGGAGGAAGGAACAATGTGTGCATAACTACTTGAATTCCTAACTATAACATTAGAAAGTTATCTTTCATTTAGTAACTACCTGAATTCTTAACTTGTAACATTAGAAAGTAGACAAGTACAAAGTACATTAGTAGTTAATTTACATTAATAACTATTTTAGAATGACTGACAAATTTGTTGCCTTACAAAAAGTTAAGGCATAATTCATATTATACTAGAGTATAAGATATTATTATATTATTAATATATTAATATTAAGTCTAGTTAAACACATTTATATAAGCGACTAATCAACTAACTGAACTGAACTTTAACTATTCAAGCTCGCAACAATCTTGCATCTTTTCTCAATATGTAGATAAGTTTGCTGTAGCAAAACATCTTTGGGATTAAAGACTTTAAACTCCAGGCAAGCCGACAGCAAGCGTGTGGACGTGACCTTAATGTATTTAAGGCTGTTGTACATAACTTTTAATTAGGCTAACGCAGCGCAGCAACTAAAGTATGTAGTTTAAGCCCAGCTCATTTGGCTGACAGTCTTCTACACGGAGTTACGGAGAGTTACAGGGGGGATTGGCTTTGCTGCCTCCACTTACCGCAGCAGGTCCATGCCCCGTTCGGCGTCCTCGATTCTATATTGTTCGACGAGGAGCTTTTGTTGGCGTTGACGCTCGTGTTTCTTGGCCAGCATCTCGGCCTCCTTGGCGGCGTGCTGCAATCTTTCGCGCTCCCATTTAACGCCCTGGACCTTCAGACGTTCGGCGTTCTTCTCTCGACTCGTTTTCAGCTGCAGTCAAATAAATTGCAATTATTATTATGTGCATCTATTTTATAGTTCATACTACGCTCATATTCATACCTTGGAGCGCTCTTTGAGTATCTCTGTGTTGGCATCTTTGTTGACCATGAAGATGGGATCGTCGGCCAGTTCCTCGGGTATTATGTCCGATTTGCCCTCAATAATTAGCATGCGTTCACGCTCCACCTCTTTGAGCTGTAACGATGATTAAAGGGTTTTAGTTAAGTTGGAATAGTAAAAAGTTACATTAATGAGAAATTAAAATAGAGATTAAAGGTTTTTGGCCACAAACATTGATAGACTGCAATGAAAGATTCAACTCCTTTTTAGAGAACATCTTGTGATTGTTTGATGTGAAAAAATACAGAAAATTTCTCTTCGGATTTATAATTTATATTATATATATTTATGGCAATAGAAACATTCTGTGAGAATCAAGATGAAGAATAACAAAAGTTTAACACTAGCTGTAACGTTCTAAAATCAAATTAATGTAGTAAAGAAGTACTTTACGGAGTATCATCATGAGTGTAAAATTCAGTTCAAATCAAAGAAGTGATTTGTCGAAGTATTTTCTGAACTTGTCATTTAAAAGACTGATCTACTTCCTTGCCTTACTATTTGCCTAGTAAGTATCATCATGTATTATGTATTGAAATATCTACCAAACATTTAAAAGATTGTTAACAAAGTGACTGATCTACTTCCTCAAATATATGCCTTATAAGTAGTTGAAGTTGTTACTATTTCAAATTGACTTTCGACAACTAGTTAAAAGTGGCAGAGTTACGCCCATTTGGCACCTCGATGTGCGCAATGCGCCAAACAAAATGATAAAGGCACAAAGTGGCATATCAAGGGAGCTACTTGAAGTTGAGCAAAGAACTCGACAGACAGACAGACAAAGCTAAGTGCACATTTCCGCTGCAGTGCTTCTCGCATGTCTCGCAGACATAAAATCGAGTTTTTCACTTTTTATTTTCGGCAGTTGTGCCTATCGCGATGGTCTAATTTTTTATGATTTTGACGGCTTGGATGTTGTTTTGGATTTTCATGTCGAGAGCTCATTGAATTCAAGCAGGCGCCACTTTTGTTATTGAAGAGTTGCCGTTTTTTAAGAGTGCTGACCACGCCCACAACCCAAACAGCAGCACAAAAACAAGTAAGAAAGCTACAGTCGAGTGTACTTGACTGTGAGATGCCCGCTACCCATTTTGAATAAAAGCAAAATATTGCGGTATTATTTCAAAATATACCAAAAATACTACAAAATACTAAAAATATACCAACTGGTATATCTGGTATATCGATATAGTACCGCATTCAAAATATACCATAGACGGCTCAATATACCAGATTTAAAATTACGCTTGTTATTCGATTTTTTTTGATTTGCGGGGGCGGAAATGGGAGTGGCAAAAATTTGAAACAAACTTGATCTGCGTGCAAACATAACAAATGCTGTCCAAAAAAAATTATAGCTCTATCTCTTGTAGTCTCTGAGATCTAGGTGTTTATACGGACAGACGGACAGACAGACGGACGGACAGACACACAGACGGATATGGCTAGTTCGCCTCGGCTGTTGACGCTGATCAAGAATATATATACTTTATAGGGTCGGAGATGCCTCCTTCTACCTGTTACATACATTTCCTGCCGGCACAAAGTTATAATACCCTTCTTCCCTATGGGTAGCGCGGGTATAAAAAAAGGTCTAAGAGCAATCTGTGTGAAAAATAATCGCAGTCGAATACGTGACAATTGCCAAGGGTTGCTTCCACTTTGTGACAACTTGTCAAAATTCAATTAGACGCCACGCAAATTGGCCACATTTGTGTCTCGGCCAATTTGTGAGACAAACTTTGGGGAACTTACCTCGCGAGCCTTGATGCGGGCCAGCAGCTGCTTGCGGTAATCCTCATCGATGCGTTCGCGCAACTCCTTCATGTAGGCACGGTCCGTCAGCTTGACCACGTTGGTGCCCATTAAACGCTCCAGGCGAGCGCTGATGCGCGGCAAATTGAAGCTGTGGGCCAAGAGAGAGAGAGAAGACCAGTTAAAACTTTTCTGCTTTATCAAGAAGTCGCGACTAATAAAATTTATTTATTTCACAGAATATATATATTTTGCACTTAATTACAACAAAGCGCAAAGAAAGGACTTTTGCGTACCTTTCTTTGGCTCCTGTGTGCTACGTCTTTTCTGCTATCTGCTGTCCGTTCGGGCAAGGACTAAGCCACTAAGGATAATACGCGGCGCATTTGTTATTGCACATGGGTCACGAACTCGCGCCGATGCCGCCAACTTCACCGTTTCACCGTTTTCGCGCTTGTAACTGTTGGTAACGAATGAGGTCGGCTACACATATTTTGTTTCTATAGCGCTTCTCAGTTCTTGCCTTTATTTTGGTTGCCAAACACCCGAAACCGACAAACGACAAGGACAAGAAGACGCCCCCAGCCACGCCTCCCTCCTCTGCCCTCTGCCCGGCTACCAAGAAAGTGTGGCAGGTAAACAAGCGAATAAATGTGCAAATTTTCCTAATCAAAGGAGTTTGAAGACCCTTCGAATGCTCTAACAAGTTAAGGATTTTCGCTTGATTAAAAACTTTAATTAGAAATATTTATACATTTTATTTAAAATCAAGTATCTAGACCAAAAAAGATCTATATCCCAAGAAAGACTTAATTAGAAACATTTGTATACACATTACATTTGAAATCGAATGACTTGATAAAGAAAGTTACAAATTTACAAAAAGTAATTTATGCACATCCAAAAGGGCACAAATCAAACAAAATTAAAATAAGGAAGCTCAAAATGCTGTTCAAGTAATTTAAGAAGGTTTTTATAAAAATTTCTAAAGTATTTAGAAGACATAAAATTATGATTGAATGCTCGACTTAAAAAAAAAGCTAAACTTAGTTTGAAAACTGTTTTTGCAATCAAAAACATTGAAGCTTTTAGTTCAATCAAGATTTCTTTTCTAATCATACTATATTTATTTGGTATTTATAGTATTTAAAGTATAAATCAACCTAAAACTTTAGTATTGAAATTATGTATAAACTTCAATTCGATATATTTCAAGGATTCATCCAAATACTTCTTTTAAAAAAGAAATTTAAAGTAAATTTTAAATTCAATTGGTATTTTTAGTATTCATAGTGTAAATAATACTATAAATTTAGTATTTTAAGTATAAATATTCCTTTAAATTATATAGAAACTTATATATGTAAAGGATTCATGCAACTTTCTGAAGAATATTTAGACACATGAAATACGCTCAAGAAATGTGAATGAATTCCTAAAAATTTCTCAAGTATCAAAAATACTGAATTTATGAATGTATACTGAATTTATGGATGTAATTTAAATTTTGCAAACTCCTTTTGGAAGCGACTAATATAATCACAATTTAATTTTTTTGTGTTATTTTCTTTAAAGTGCATTTAAATCTCTTCGTTGCCCGAGTCAATTGTCAGTACTCGATTTGAATTTTTTTTATATTGTTGGTGAACAATAGAAACCCCCGAAAAAATGAGTGTAATTTTAGCCAAGCCAAGAAGGGAAGTGCTACACACATGAGCACGTGAATAGCAATAGCAATGGGTAAAGCTAAAGCTATATATGCAGATATATAATAGATGTGCAGTCATATTGCTGTCAAACATTCGTTTGGCTTTTTAGCAGCAGACAGTCGATTGTGGCTCATATGTTATTTGAGTACGAATAGGAGAATCGAGTCTATAGACTATTCTTCATTTTATGTGCTCCACATACGAGAGTAGTATCAGTATCTGTGTTCTCGTTCCGTTCCCGAGGTTTATATGGTAATACATATTGGTCCCATACATGCGATACTTTTGGCTTAAATGTAGACAGTCATGATAGCAAAAGGCGGACGGCACAGCTTGAGCTTTCAAGACATAAATTTCGCTAGAAATTCCCCATTTGCATCTAGTATATGCGATATATTCTCGAGTTGTTCATATTTGTCTTTCTTGGCTTAAGCGACATCGACGGGCCGAAGTAATTAGTCTAGCATTATAATGGGTTTATCCACAAGATATGCTCAATGCTCAATGCTAGGTATTTACCATGCTGCCGACTTTTGTGTCATTTGCTGCACGAAACAAATTTGAATTGACACCCGAAGGGAAGCGTGGAAGAGAAGTGAGGGAGGTGCATAGGAATAAGGCCAACTTTGTGTCGAAATAATGCTAAATTACTTAAATGATATAGCCTGACTTTGACTAACAATTCCGCACAGGCCACACATCGCCTGACTTTGGTTACCACTTTCTGGTTTTTCCTTTTTTTTCGGTTTTAGTTTTGGTTTTATTTTGGTTTGGTGCTGAGCGAGCCAACAAATCGTTTTGGTTAAATAGCTTTCAACTGTTATTTTAATGTGGCTTTGGGCCAAAGTTAAATGCACTTTTAATTGTGTATTTAACACCAAACAACTAAGAGAAACTTTACATTTGCTTTTAGTTACTTTGCGAAGCTTATGAAAAGTTTATACCAACTTCAAAAATAAGAAAACTTTTGCATTGGCTGGTTTAAGTTGGCATTTCAAGAAAAAAGGAATACAGAGTCAAAGATGGAAAACATAGGAATGACATTTCTAAATAAAAACTCTTTTAAGTTCAGTTATTTTTAGAACGAATTAGTTTTAAATATAAAAATGCGAAAATGACAAGTCAGTCGATTACTCATTCACTATGCCATAAAAGGTGTTTTTTGTAATAAATGATTATAAATTAAATATTTTTAAACAATATTAAGATATAAACGAAGTGATGTAATACTCAACAGTATACTTCATTCATATTTTAAAATACATATGGAAACGTTTTAATCTAATGAAAAGTGGCCTACTACAATGGGGACTTCATATTTCATACTCTATGGTATATTTCTTAGTCTAGGTATATTTTTATACAGTACAATATCGATATACTAAATATATCCTTTGATATATTTTAGTATTTTGGTATATCGATATTGCACTGTATAAAATATACCATAGACTACAAAATATGTCATAGAGTATGAATATACCAAAGAAAAGAAATTATACTAGATTGTCAGCCAAAGCATCTATGTAAGTCCCCAACGTATAAGTATAGCATAGAGCACAAAATATATATAGAATATGGTTTTATTGAAAATGAATAGCGTAATTTCCAATAAAACTATATTCTAAAAATATACCAATAATATACTCACAGTCAAGTACACTCAATAAATTTAAGGAATATTAGTTTTCTGAGGTATTTTAGTAGTTAGCTGGAAACTCATATTTACATTTAAACCAAACTAGAAATTAATTAGAAGAATAGCCTTGTAATTTACCAGAAATAGACGCTGCAGTTTACTAAGATTTATCGCAGCTCTTAGCCTAGTTTACTCTAACGTCCCACGATAACCATTTCGCGTATTTATTTACATTTTTGCGACATTAGACTAGTTTTGTTTTATAGCTGAATGCATGGAATATGGTTAACATGTGCACAAGATTTTATCACTCTGAGCGTAACCCATTCGCCATTCGCTATTCACCCACGTGAGACCCAGGACAAGGTCTGACCCCCACACACAGAGAAACCACATGCAGGGAGAGTGAGATTGCATAAAAGTCATCGAGTGTATATCAGAGGTAATAATCGGGGCAACGCGAGGAGTTGGGAGTTGTACGTACTTATAAATCACAGCCCACCTGAGCGTGCGTGACAGGAACGGATGCAGCCTTTGGCAACAAATGTCATGGACTCGTTGTTGAGGGGGCGGACGGAGGAAAGGTGGGTGGGCGGACGGTAATAAAAAGATTGTCGGCATCCTGAACTCATACTTTTGCAGGAAATTCGACAACGAAGCAAAACGCTTCCGTTTCATTCCGTTTCGTTTTGCAATTGCTTTGTTTATATTGCAATTATATACACTTTCGAATTGCACATGACATGACAGATTGCCTCCTGCTGCACCCCCTTTCACCCCCTCTTCTTCACCGTTGTCTTGTGTGTTTCCATGTCGAACACTCGTAATTTATGCATGTGCGAAGTGAAACGACTCAGACTCGACTCGACTCGATTCGAATCGAATTGATACCCCATTGATTGGAATTTCATTATCAATGTCAATGCTGATGTAACACACCTATCAACGACGTTTGGGCCAACGACAACACACACACTTAACCTGGCTTACAATCTTTGCACCTTTGTCTTTGCCTTCACATATTGAAAATTGATTGAATTGAACTTTTGATGACTTTGAACTGCGTTCACTCTTCCACGCTTCGGATTAAGACATCAAAGCCAACACACACATTGTTGTTGTTCTTGTTGACTCTCAAATAGTACAATGTTTCTATTCCTGGTACACACACATACACACACTCGCATCTACACAACCACATATTCAATTTGTCTAGGCGACAAATGTAACTATTGGGCACGAAACCTAATTCCCTTCGCTATTTGTCTCAAGATCATCAAACTTAATAAACACACTTCATCTGTTAAACACGTGTGAAGAGATATGGCAAGTGCATTTAAGAGTCTAGAATGAAGTGAGATGCATAGTTAACTACTAACTGCAGTGTAATGCATTAATTTGAAAATAATTGTAATGATATCTCCTTCTATTGCTTCAGAGCTCATCTTTGGATAATAAAGTGCACAAGTTCTAGAATCAGAATAGTAACAAATGCTGAAAGCTAGTTATAGTTACCCACATAAAAATATTTCTCAGTGTTCTATAATGTTCTATAACATGTACGTAAAATATCTTCTCATGGTTCAAATTCCCCGAAAGATGAAAAATTGATAAACAAGAAACATATTCTGTTCTAGGTTTAACTTGACAAGGAAATTAAGGAATTTGTAAAAATCTTTGATGAACTTTCTTAAAGATTTTCTATTTTCAAATATAAAAATATGTTTCTGTAATTTTCTATTTTTAAAAACTTGTGCTGTACTTTCTTAAAGATATGATTAACCTTTTATTTTTTTATGATGAGCAGATTATAAATATTTTTATAAGCTGTGAACGTGGCTTAAATTCCGCCTGATTTTAAGAAACCTATAGCACGAAATTATAATACTTTAGTTTTTTTTTAGATAAAAATAAAGGGTATTAACATATTTTCCTATAATCTTGTAAAACCTTGTGATGAACTTTCTTAGAGATATGATTAACCTTATCTATTTTTAGGATATGCAGATTATAAACTATATTTTAAGCTGTGAACATAGCCTACTAATTTATTAGCAAGTGTTTAACATTGGTGTGCATTTTTTTCACTTTCTTTTTTTAAGACGTGCTGCTATATTATTTACAATATGTGCTTTAATTACTAACAACAAGAGTGATATTTAAGTAAATTACTTGTAATGGAAATAGGAAATCAGCAAAAAAATATCAGAGAAAAAATATTATAATTCTTTTTAAGAACTGACTAATAACTTCAATAATTTGAATAAACAAGAAATAAAAACAAATTGAGAAATATTAAAAGAAACTATAAATCGAGCAGAAAGTTAGATGAATCATTAAGAATGTGGTTTGGTGAAATAATATTGAAGCTGTCTTAAAATTCTACTATAGATTCAACTAGAATGCACTAGAGACACATAAACTTTGCTATTTAATCACATTTGCTGCAGCGAATGCCTAATGAATATATATGAAGTAAAAATCTATTCATTGGGAAGGTGAATCTTTTGATGCAATAATTTGCCATTGATTCTATTTATGAGTCAATTAACGCCACTTGCGAGCTGTCGACGGAATGTCAAGCGTAGGATATTAGTTTACAGACTGGGCCTTGAGGAGATCCGTCCCAGAGAGCTAATTGAAAGACAAAGTTATAAAACTAGCTTCCATGCCTGGAGGGCGCAAAGTGTCGCCTGAAAGTATGCAACGTTAATTAATGCGAGCGACGTGCATAAATTTCGCTATCACTTGACATTTATGCGTTTTTCCTCGACTCGTTTGCAGCGCATTAAAATTGATAATTGCAACACGTACCGCGGCTCCAATAAATGTGCGGGAAAATTGAAAAAGTGCTTGGCTGGGAGTTTGGGGAGTTTACCTATCTGGTGGCTCCAAAGTGCACTGCACGAAATCGAATAGAAAATCCTCCTCGATCTCCACGGCTGGCACAGCCAAAGCTTTGCGTTTGGGCCTTTTTCTTCGTCCGCTGTTGGCCATATTCAAACGCCCATAGTTGGGCATGGTTTGAGTATTTAATTAGAGATGCGTTCTATTCTCCAATTCTTTTCTTCTTTTCTTTTGCTTCTTTTCTGGGGCCGCGGTGGGAACTTTCAAGCGCCAATGGCGACTGTCGAATGTGGAACCCTACGCCATGTGATTCTTGTTTTGTTTCGCTTTCATTTTTTTGTTGTTGACTCTCCGCACATGTGTGTGTGTGGCATGCAGAAGGGTCGAGTGCCACATGTGGCAGCAGCAGTAGCTGTATTCCACTTTAATGTGGCACGGTGTCGTGTTTCAACATGCCGCAGCTCAACTGAACTCAACGCTGTTAAGCGCAGTTCCAGTTCCAGTTCCAGCTTTGCCTCTGCCTCTCTCTCTCTCTCTCTCTGTCTATCTCTTTCAAGCTCAAACTCGCAGCTCGGTTTCGCATTGGCCAGGCCAAGTGGGTGCGCTTTGCATCGCGGCATCGGCATCGCATGTTGAGCTAAGCGTTTAATGTTAGGCTTAATGACATGACACCAATGTCAATATTATGACAAATACACAACGTTGTGTGTCAACAAGTTTGCACTTTACACTGCGACAAATTGGGGGTACATTTATCACAAACTTTTCATGGTTGATAAGTCCTCAACTTCAATGGTCCAGTATTATTATAACCGAGTTCAGTTATTCATCTTTTAGACATCAAAATTTTCTTTTATTCGTTTTCTTAAATTCTTTTTAATATTGTTTCATGTATGTATATTGGGAGGATTTCGTTTTAATATTATATTCTTCTCACTTTTCTACCTATTCATAAATCGACAATAAGTTACAAAGAGACAACATCATCTGATGGTGATGAGATCAATTATGAGCAAAAGATAAATTTGCATTTCACATCATATCGCCTTCAAATCATAAATCCCAAAGGTTTTCGCTGCCACAGTAGTTGGTCACACTATAGCACGGAATTACTTGAATTTTTGAAACAAAAAGTACTAAAAAATGCCAAAAACTGCAATTTTCACGTTTTGAAATCGTAAATTCCTTCGCATTTTGTTAAAATCATAAATCCCAAAGCTATTCGTTCTCACAAGCTTTGGTCAAACTATTCCTGGGAATTAATCTAATTTTTGCATAAACGAGTAATACAAATTACCAAAAACTACGATTCTCAGAATGTGTTAACCCAAGCAAAAAAGCTAAGCTACAGATCACGTTCATTTTTCATCAATCAATTTCAGAAAATAAATAATCTTTAAATAATATATCTCATATCACATAATGAAATCAATTCGATTAAATTCTCATATTAATAAATACTTTCAACCTTACACCATTTCTATCACTTTCCCTCTCTTGTATAACTTGGAACACCTCATTTTCTTGCAGTGCAGCGAACATGCCTTTGCTTCGTCAGGCTTCGTCAGGTGACAACTCTATTTTTATAATCGTCAAAGCAACTAAATAATGTGAAAGTAGTTTTACTACTCACTAGAATCACACACACAACTGTTTCCCATTCATTTCGCTACTTTTGGTATTTCGCCCCGCACGAAATGCCTTTGGAGAATGTCCTGTGAATGCGAAGATTTTTATGGTTGTCATCGTTGTGTTCAATCGAAACGTATCGTATATTGTCGCTTTATGACACGGACAAAAGTAAAGACAAAGCCAAAGGCAGGGGGTAGAATGTATGTGGAAGGGTTGAGCTAGTCTCACATTACCATTTTGGTTGGGCTGAAACCAGAAACTATTTCGCTTTATGGCCAGGTTTCATGCCAGACAGCCATACAATAATTCCCTCTAATTTCAATTCGAAGAGTTGCCGAAATTGAGCAAACACTTTCGCGATTCTCTCTCAATCGTGGCAACCCATGCAATCTTCAGTTCAGTTGAGGAGAAGGAGGAGAAGTCAGTTTCGTCTCGTGTGGCAAATTGACGTGCTGGAACTTTAAGAGACGCCATCGACACTTCAATTACAGTCTCGGCCACAGCTTCTGACGACCTCGGTGATGTGGCCACAAAGTTGCAGTCGCAGTGTCTCGACACCTTGACAACACGTAATTCCGTTTGTTTATTTTCTCGTTTGCCTTTCACGGCTTTTCGGTTCCTTTGTGGCAATAATATCACTGCAATTGCAACGAGCGAGCCATGGACTGGCGACTTATGATTGTTTTTATAACAGCTTAGAGACACACTTTGACATGGACAAGTCGAAGACATTGCTTCGCTTTACAGTTGCTGTTACTAGCATTGGGTATAACAGGCTATCGATACAAATTAATAATAGTCGAAAACCTAACTCTTCCTTAACCATTTACTTTCACTTTAAGTGCATTCCAAAAGTTACACTGCTCAACTTTTACTTTTTACAGGGCATTCCTCAGTCGATCATGCCTTAAGTATAATAAACTATAGATACAAATTAATAAGAATCTAAACCAAACTCTTCCTTCTCTTCCTTCTCACATTAAATGCATTCCAAAAGTTATTCTTCTTGAATTTCACTTTTTACAGGGTATTTGCCAGTCGCGCATACCTTGCTTTAAGCAGCTTAACTAAGTGCACTTGAGGCATATCAAAGCGCATACTTATTTGCTGCAATTTAGCATTTTCCTTATTTTCTTTTCAGCACCAACTCATTTAAACGAGTTTCAATGCCAGCACGCAATTGAGGTTTGTGTATTGGCTAAACTTTGAGTGAGCTTCGTTAAGCTTTTTACACTGTGAAATATTTAAGAGGAACTCGACACTCTATATGCCCTAGCAAAAAGTAGATTAACATGCAAAAAACTCTAAATGCGAAAGAAAATCTGAAGAATTTTAGCTTAGAAGTTAGTTTAAAATAAACAAATGACTGTTGATTAAAATATAAAAAAAAGTAACTGGCTGGCAATATTGTAATATTAACATAACTACTTTCTACTACTTACGAATAAAGTAATGTTAAGATATATGCAAAACGATGCTAAAACAAAATATCAGGCAATCTATGTTCACGATTTAAATAAAGAGGACGTACTTCACAATATTGAAATTGCATTATTAGCATTTTCTGAATTATCGATTATGCTGTGTCGATTGTTTATCTCAACTTAAAATGCTTTGAATCGTAACGATTTCTATTTTAAGTTATTGTTTTAAGTTTAACCCATTAAAATAAAAACTTCAAATGCCATGAATTCTAACGGTTTCAATTTTAGGTTCTTTCTATAAGTTTAATCCATTAAAATAAAAATATGACGTATGTTTTTTGTCAGCAAACTAGTTAGAACACTAAACACTTCACTTTTTCTATATCTTGAAATCACAAATAATTTGGCATTCCTGTTAAAGGGATCTTCTTGAAATCACATAAAGTTTGTCACGTCTTTTAAGGAGAACTTCAGTTTAATGTGTTACCCAAAAAATTACATCATTTAAAGAGCTGCTTTTAACATTTTTTCACAAAATAAAATAAATAAATTCTGAAGACATCCTAAACCTCACATTTGAATTTCCACAAAAGATTTTATCTCGATGAATTCACTTTCGCTGATTACTTAAATTAATGTAGTTTTTTAAACCGGGAGAAATTCTCAAATAGAAGATTCATATTTAACATTCTTCATTCTTGTTGCTTATCAAGAAAGCCAACATATTTAACACGAATGGTTTTCCATTCAAGAAAAGTGTTTCTGCTTTGAATCACATTTAAATCTTACGTGCACTTGACGAGATCCTGCAGATCCTCCGGCGTGAGCGCGTACTCCGCTGCCAGCTGAGGAGCATTGCGTCGCCGCTTCTTGCGGCTGCGTTGCTTGCGTCGCGGAGCTGCAATGAGAGCCGCAGCACGCAGACTGAGGGCCACATTATCACTGGACTGAGCGGGACTCGCACGTCTTCTGACCATGTTGTTGGCCACGGCAGCAGCCACGCTCTCGGTGACCCGATCATCCACATACTTCCCCGAGCCAGAGCCTCCAGCTGCAGCTGTCGAGGAGGCAACAGTTTCCTCCGCTTTGGTCTTCTCTGCATAGCTGTCGCGACGCCAGGATGGCGTTAGAGTCCGGATGAGATTCTGGGTGTCTGCGAATCCCTCGTAGTTGTAGCGTTTGCGTAGACTGAGCCCGGAGAGGTATTCGAGCGTCTGCCAGACATTCATCTTGTTCGAACGGTAGCGCGGCTCGTCGTCGACTGACCAGCAATCGTTGCGTGCAATCCGCTGGGCGAGTAGCATCGTTACCGTGGTGCACTTGCCACCGCCGCTGCCGCCTCCGGCTGGCTTCACTGGCAGCACCCATTCGCTGGAGTCGGAGCGAGCAACAGTGCCACAGCCAGTGGAGGCACCAGCTGTGAGTGGCATGTGGATAACTGAGTTTGTTTACGCCGTATATCGGGAGAGTTTGATGGACAACAACCGGGGCACGTTCGATGTCAGTTTCTTTTGTTGTTTTCGGCGTAAATTGAAATGTAATTAAGTTTCTTCCTGCCTCTGTCTTCCTCTCTCTCTCTTTTTCTCATTCTTTCTGTCGCGTGCGACGTTGCTGACGGCCAAACTTCATTTGAGAGTTCCGGCTCGGAATCGCAGTCGCAGTCGCAGTTGGCGTCGCAGTCGCAGTCGCAGTCGACGTCTTCTGTTGCGTGGCTGTGCAGCCAACGCGTATCGTGTTTATTTCCTTGCCATATGCAGTCGAAATCCTCCTCCATCGTGGCAAAGGTGCAACACCATCAGCTGACTAAAGCTACAGCGCCATTAAAAATAATATCATTCTGATTGAGTGACGCGCCGTTTAAGTACTTTCTTTTTGTCGTACTCCGTACTGACACCATTTTCCGCTTGATTTGGATTTCCCTTTTGTTCTCTATCGAACACGCAAAGTGTTTGTTCGCGCAGTTCCTCCGCAGCCCCAAAAATAGCGTTATTTTCATTACCATAGAAGACTACGCAGCTAAAGTTCTACCAAAAGAATGCCTAGCACATGGAATATATTATTTAATGTGCTATTCAAAAGGAAAACATTCTTCTATTGTTCTATTTCAATAATAGACGAGTAAAAGCGCGCACTAATTATTTCTAAGAAATCCTAAATCTATTTTGGAATTTAAAGAACATTTAGCGAATTAAAAGCTTTACTAAAACAAACGTTATATTCTAAAAGCCCTAAACGAATCAACATCAATTTCAGTTATCAACTTTTTATCCTCTTCTCGAAATCAATCTTCATTTTTATAAAACTTTCAAACTATCTTAAATCAAATGATTTTATCCAAAGCACAATTAACTTCCATTAGTTAAATAATGCAAAGTTTCTTTAATTGTTTTAAATTACGACATAATTTCTTTTAAATTACAGCTTTCATCCACTAGCTATTTTTACTTCCATAAGTTATTTTTTGAAAGCTACTCAATCAAAACTTTAATCGTACTTGTTTTAAATTAAGACAAAATTTCTTAAATTAAAGCTTTTATTAGAAAAGCAAAAGTTCATTTTTTTGAAAGCTTCTAAATCAAAACTTTCATCGTACTTGTTTTAAATTAAGACAAAGTTTCTTAAATTAAAGCTTTCACTAAAGTAGAAGTTCATTTTTTTGAAAACTTCTCAATCAAAACATTCAGCAAAGCTGTTTTAAATTATGCAAATTTTCAAAGCACATTTTACTTGCACAAGTTCCATAAAACACAATCCTTTCTAGCTCTTCTTTATCCGACATTCCCCTTCAGACCTTGAGACCACAATAACACTTTAGGCTGTCCACATACGAGTCGCAAGTGCGATAAATTGTATGTGACCTAGTTAAAGAGAAGGAACCCAGCCAATTTCCTGCCATCACATTTTTCCCAATTACTTGGCAAACTTTTGCTGACAGCCTATCCAAAAAGGCAGCGATACCTCTACTATATTATATACTATATGTATTCACCCAGTCACTCATTTGGTAGTTGGTAGTTCCGATATCGAACTCAGAGTATCAATCAAACGCTTAGTTAGCATCGCGTGACTATCACATATCATAGCACCACGAATATATCACAGCTTACAGCAACGAATGCTCTTTGAGTATAGTCGAGAAATTAGCGCCCTCAAACGCTTCATTTCAGTGCCAAAAGTTGAGAATTTGAAAAGCTTAAAAAGAGCTCAAGACTTTGAACAAGTGATGCAATTTACGTAACATGTTTCCAGATAAGAATTCAATATGTAAACTTAAATTGCCCTAGGTAAAATTACAGCGAACTACAAAAAAAGATTTAGCTTTTAAACTTTCTACAAAAGTTAAGTGAAAATAATTCTTAGAAGTTTAAATAAATAACCTATTAGAGCTTTAATGTGCTTTTAAAGCTTTTGATCAACTTTCAAATCGAATTGTTTTAGAATAAGATTATAATTAAACATGAAAGTTACAAAATTAAATAAGTTTCCATGTGGTGCTTGAAGAATTTTGTAAAGCTTTAATGTGCTTTAAAAGTTCGTAGTCAACTCTCAATTCGAATTGTTTTAAAATAAAAAAGCAATAAAGCATTTTTCTTTATCTTGAGACAATAAATATTACATATAACACCCAATGCCTTTCCTACAACTATTTCATCAGCAATTTGTCAATTATTTTATGCAAATATTTAGCAATGCTTTCGACTTCCTCAACTGTCATTTTGTTGAGCAGTGTAATTTCAAGGTGCGGCCGCAACTATTAAATGGATGCCATAAAATATTATGTCGCCCACGTTGCTAGCTAAAGAATCTTAATTGAATGAGAGTTGCATTTGGCGCCGCTTCGTGTTTGTTTCGCTTTCAATCAATGGCATGCCACACAATCCGCCATTCATAAACCGCACGAAACAATTGCAAAGGTCGAGAGAAGCAAGGAGACGTCGTCTCACACCCTCAATATAATAACCATATTTATGGGGAAATCAAATGCTCAATACTCACGCAACAATAACATCCGGATCCTCCCACCATTTCTTCTGCGTGGGCGCCAATCGAAGGCTCACCTGACGCCAATGATTCTTATGAACCACCTGTGGTCAAGAATGATGCTTATAAGAATCTTTAATTATTTAAAAAATATATATTTTTTGTACTCATACCTTGTACTTTTTGGGATCGTAGGCATTATGATCCTTATCCGTAAACACCAGACGCGTTCCCATTCTCACGTCCCTTCTCCAAGTTTTGCACAGTGTATTTAATTCTGTAATATGTAAAATATGTATTTAAAGAAGTGTTTGAATTTGTGTTGTCTCCTGTTGAAACACAAGATGTAATTTTGATAGTTTTCACAAGGGCTTTGGTTTAGTGATTGAGTAGTAGGAAATTCAACAACTTTGTAATATACATGAATGAAAATAAAAGACGTAAAATTGAAAGAACCCATTTCTTCATATTTTTTTCACTCTATAGTAGTATTTAAAAACAATTAAGAAAGCTACAGTACATAACATTCATTTTAAAATATCCCAACTTAATATTCCACAAAAAAACTAATAGTACCAAAGGCTATATTTGGTAAATTGGTATAGAAATTTATGTAAAATATACCATTGAGCTCAAAATATACCAGATCATCCCATAGAAACGTATTTCTTATATAGTTCCTACAATTTGTATACATACAAAAATATTTCTGATATAACTTCTATAATTTCTATCCGATCGCAACCAAATTTTCAGGAATCATAGAAGCTATAGTCTGCACCAAAATTCGAGACTTTAGCCTCAAAATTGTTATTCGATTTTTATCGATTTGCGGGGACAGAAAAGGGCATATAGAAAAATTTGAAACAATCTTGTTTTGCTGATTCAATACAAATAATTTTTATATTATCAAAGTAGCTATTAATTGAAGAATTAATAGCTTTTTTGATTTTTACTTTTCCGACTAATTCCCTTTGTGTTTTCGCATATTTTTCCTAATTTCAAACAAAAATCAACTATGTTTATCAATCTATAAATTTTGTTTAACCAATCATTTATATAATGATTCCGACTATGCTTATCAATCTATTCTCTTTTTTAACCAAAATTATTGTTTATAATGATTCTTTTTTAAGAAGACAACACAAATAACGAATAGTTCAAAGGATTGAGACCTTCTTTTCCTCAATCAAGTTGTAATATTCAAATTAATTATGTCACCTCAATAATTATAATACCTGAAGTATACTTTTCAAATTAATATACATTGCCTCTTTTAGTTATCCGAGTTAAGAAACTAGAACTTATCAATCAATTTTCTATTACCATAAGCTTAGCTAAATGAACGCGCAGAATTAAAGAATTCATATTTTATAATATTATTTAGATCGTAACTTGAGCTTAGCTTAATGGTTCAAGTACTTTGAGTAGTTGTGCACTTTAATAGATCTGCAAGAGATTGATTAGCATACCACATGAAGCGAATAAAACTGCAGCACTTAGTCGGCAAAATTAATTTCAGGGCATAAAATGCTGATGAAATTTGCTCCACTTTGTGGACTAAAAAAAAACATACGCAGACACCTTGTAAAGATTATTGTCTAATTGTTGTTATTGCTCGATTGGTGTGTGGTTATTGTAGTTATTGTAGTGCTTGACTTAAGTCAGTGTCTTGGCCATTTGGTCGAGTCGAAGCAATTGATTGGCCGAATCAAATGTGGTTTGTGGTGTCTTTTGTGGCGTTGTCAACTGCGACTGTGGCTAATTGTGGTCTACTGTGGGTTGTGTTTGCTCTCGTCGAGAAGGTCAAGGAGTGGAGGGGTGAGAGAACCTGCGATTGGCGTTTGTTATCTGGCCAGTTTCCGCATTTGCCCGGCAGGTCCGAGAACTGGCTTTTGGCCTGCGCTCGCCAATATGCTAAAGAGCATTGTGAGCGCGCTATAAAAGCCGCTCAAACAGTGGCAGATGACAATTAGTAACGTTTCAATCGTCGCACAGTTCACAGAGAAGCAACATGAAGGTAAAGCGATCGATGAGGATCAATTAAACAATCTATCGATCTCTTTCACAACATTAGAGTTAAAGCGATCGATGAGGATCAACGTGATCAATTAAACAATCTATCGATCTCTTACACAACATTTGAGTTAAAGTAGAAATTCCAATAATTTCATTGTAAATCCTTTCTTCCTCTTTCAGTTCGCCGTCGTCGTAGTCTTGTTCGCTTTGGCCTATGGTGTCAATAGCTCCGTCGTGCCCCTGCTGACCTCCGTCCAGGGAGGCGTTGTGGTCGCCGCTCCCGCCGTCCCCGGCTCCGTCGCTGTCCACGCCTCCGCTGTGCCAGCTGCCGTGCCCCTTGCCCTCTCTCCCGCTGGCCCCGTGCTCATCCAGTCCGCTCCAGCTGCCGCTGTTGTTCATGCCGCTCCTGCCGTGGTCGCTGCTGCTCCAGCTGTTGTCGCCGCCCATGCTCCAGCTGTGGTTGCCGTTGCCGCCGCTCCAGCTTCGTATGTGGCCAAGACCCGCGGAGCCGTCCATGTCGCTCCCTTGCCCGGACATGTCCAGAGCGCTGCCTCCGTCAACTTGGAACCCGCACCAGGCACCTGGTAAACAACACACTTGGATTCGCCACCAGCCCAGCCCTCTTGACCTTGCCATCGAATCTTTTTTGAGTTTCGCTCTAATGCTTAAGTCTCTCTAGCCTTTTGTTTTTATTTCCCAAAATGGTTTTCCTTCTTACCTTGCAACCTGGTTGCTCCTAGCCACACTTTTTACTGCAAATCTAAGTCAAGCTAATCCACAGCTGCCGCCTGAGCAGCTCAATAACTGCTCTCCTATCTATCTATCCATTCTATTCTATTCTATTCTGTTCAACTTCATGAATGTACATTCATCCTGCTGTCTCAGGATCTGTTAACCACAACCACAAATCGCCACCACGCACAATCTCTGTTGTCATTTGGAAAATTGTTTCAAAATAAAAATGTTTAAAATCAAACAATGATTCTTTTCAATTTTTAAAGTGTGAGTATAACCTCTATAACTATTATTTCTAAAATGTAATAGATAAAACTCTTATTGAGACGTTAATGGAAGCGGAAAAGCGGAAAATATAAACTATTAAAGCACATTTGCCAAAGGAATAATCTTCCGAAGGATTCGATTAAAAAAAAGAGGTAAGTACAACTTATTTTTATAGTTTAAAGAATTCGATAAAGAAAAGGGCAAATCCTACTCATTTTAATATTTCAAGAAATAGAGAAATTCATTCAAAGAACAGATAAAAGAAAGAAAGTTTTCTAATCCAAGGATCAGCTAAGATTTAAAAATTTTAGTTTTTGTAATTTTCCAACTATTGAAAAAAGTTTGTAATAATAAAATTATGACTACAGAAAACGGATATAAAAACAGAACGTTTTGCACTTTATGACTTATTAAAATCCTATAACCTACACTGTACTACAAATTGAAACAATTTTCATAGTTTGAATAAGTCATATTAAATATAGAAATAATAAAAATAAGATAGATTCTCCTTTCAAAATAAACGGACAGAAAGAAGGAAGTATTCTCATCGGTATTTAAAAATGTTCATATAGACGGAGAGTCAGACAGACGGACCACATAAAATTGCCTCGGCTGATCGAAAATATAAACATTTTATTTATAGAAGTCTGCTGGCTATTAAATAAGTTCCCGTATGGAGAACCGGTTTGCATTACATCAGTGCAATTAATCAAGTTAATACACACAGGGGTGTGAAATCGAGAATTACATTCAAACATACCTGCAATTGGAGCAGGGCCCAGTTAACCTTGAGGCAACGGCTTATGTTGTATTACCATACAATGTGCATACATATATGGTAATGGCTTAAAGCCATGTCTTGTCGGCATGTTGGCACTCAATTCAATTGCCCACAGCAGATCAATGGGGATTGGCAAGAGATCGATACATAAATCTTGTTGGGTCAGTTTGCCGACACGTGCTTCCAACTGGAACTCGATCTGCCAACTGCAGCTGTAATTGGTGGCGACGTCCGCCAGCTTCCGTCTGCTACCATTTCCAGTTTGTGACGTATTAGATTTGCCAATTACATTGGTAAATTGTTCACTTATTAATTTCATCAACTCTTGATTAATTGCGTCAATTTTCAAACGATGCGGCACAATTAGTCGTTGCATCTAATAGCACTTGTTAATCAGTTTAATTAAAACACTTTAATTGTAGCAAAAAAGCTACATTTATTTTTCACAACGGAATAACGAAAAACTTTTCGAGCGTCTAGCGGTTTTTTTCCTTAGAGCCGGTAAAAATGTAAGCGCAATATCGATATGTCCTAGTTCGCTTGAATTACTATCGATACTTGTTATCAGTGCTGTTGCTTGCTATAAATACAGCAAAAAAACAAATGAAAGGCATAAATATTTGTATTTATTTATTTAATTAAAAAATTATATTGCTTATCAAGTCCTAACCTATTTTATACATTTAGTTTTTTCTCAAAAATGTTAACAATCGTATGCTTAAAATAAATTTGGGTGGAACTGTTTTTACAATAAATTTCATAATAGAAAAGGAAGCTAATAATGTAATTAAAATAATACATCCTCAACTTTTATTTCAAATAAATTTGTAATAAACGAAACGTTTTTTTTTTTGTCAGGGCTGCATAGCATGAACAGTTCATTAGTTCATTTCTCATATCGATAACAATCAATTGTACTGCTTATCGATTGACAGCTCAATTTTGCGATAGACTTGCCAAGAAATATATCAAAAAGTATCGCGTATGCAAAAGTCAAAAGTTTTATCACAAATTGCACTTGCATCGTGTTGTGGTTGTCGTTGGAGGGCTGCGCGCCCACTAAAAAAACAAATATGGCAAAACTATATAACGCAATTCCGGCAGGCTTTGAGTCTGACGATGAAGAACTCGACTACTTGATTGGAAATCTGAAAATCAAGCGTCTCGAAGATATTACAACAGGTAACATTCGTAGCGAATCGAAGGTGCACCCAATGGGGAAATGTTTTTTATTGCGTTGCATTATTCCAGGTGCTGGCATCGATGGGGACTTTGATGCCACATTGGACCCAGAGTTTGAGGCGTTCTTCAAGACGTTTCGCGACAAATGGAACATGCACAACAAATGCATGTCGCCCTACATGCGACAGGATTTGAGCAAGACGTTGATGCGTCATGAGAATCCCTTGCTATTGGCTTTGAAGATCTTTGCCAACTGCCCGGATAACAGCAATGTGAAGATAAAGAGCTTGTCATACTTTGTGCTGGACACTGTGTGCAAACTGCAGGCGGACATGCCACAGCTGAGCGAGCAATGCGACGACAACACAAGCATGATTGCCTTTCATTTTGTGAAGACAACGGGTATGCAATCCCTGATGAATGCCATGATTGAGACGTATCGCCTGCAACAGATCCGGGAGCTGCTTGTGCCCAAGTTGCGGGAGATGCTGGACGGCGGGCATTACAAAGATGTGGCCCAGTGGGCCATCAATCTGAAGTTGACGCATCAGTTTGATATGCTCGACCTGGCGTTTCCACTGATTGCGCAGGAGAAACTGCCGCTGGCTGAATTGTACCTGGAGCAGGCGACGCATCAGCGGCTGCCGTTCGTCAAGTTTCTAGACTCGCTTCTGCACAAGGACAAGTCGGTCATTGAGATGTGCGAGAACATCCTCGAGTGAGTATCGGAAGAGAGAATATAGAATGAATAGTTAATCTTACTTTCTCTGCCTTTAGCCGCTATTCAAACCTGAAAGTGTCGCATCACGTGCTCAGGTATCGCCCCATATCCAAGATCGTTGATCGCCTGGCCAAGAAGTATGGCTTTGACGACTCTGTGACGCCCAACTACAAATTCACCAAGACCGCCGGCTATCTGCATCATCTGTATCGTGAATTCGAGAAATCGCACACCAATCTCGAAAGTTTTCGAGAGCTGGTGCGTGTTCATGCCTACGATTATGCATTGCAAGCGGATTTCGTTGGCTATCTGTTCGCAGCTGGCGGTCCGGGGGAATTGGAAGCGGTCTATTGGTCCACAGAGTTCAAGCTGTTGCCGGAGGATTGTCCGCCCGAAATAAAGTCAATGATCTCACACGATGAGCTGCGGCACCAACAAATGGAGCAAAGCAAAGCAGCGGCAATTGGAACAGCAGCAGCAACAACGACGTCGCCAGCAGTTGGCTGTGATATGTACCTGAGCATGGATTTGCCGGACGAGTGCCTAATCATTGTGGATACGGCGGCGCAATTCGAGCGAATGCTCCAGCATTTGCAGTGCGAGCCAACCATCTACATGGACTCCGAGTGGATGCAGAAATTGTGCGTACAAAATCAACTCTGTCTGCTGCAAATCGCCACCATGCACAATGTGTACCTTATCGATTGCCTCGCCAGCCACGAGCTTCACGACGAACACTGGCGTTCGTTAGGCTCCAGTGTCTTCAACAATGTGAACATCATGAAGGTCGGTTTCTCCATGCTCAACGATTTGTCGGTGCTGCAGCGTTCGTTGCCGCTGCAGCTGCGTCTACAGATGCCACATCATTATCTCGATCTACGCACCGTTTGGCTGGAACTGAAGAAGCAACGTCATGGCGTCGAGCTGCCGTTTGGCAATTTGAATCGTGCCGGAGAAGCTCTTACGGATTTGTCCATGCTGTGCCTGGGCAAGAAGCTCAACAAGGCCAATCAATGCTCCAATTGGGCCAACAGGCCTTTGAGACGCGAGCAGGTGCTTTATGCAGGTGGGCTTAACTTTATATCTATTAAATTTTTCTTTTAAGAGAGTCTATTAGGGGAAGTACATCTTGTTGAAGTACTGTTATCAAATAGCTATGAGCTGTGGCTGTTAGTCTCTGAGATAAGGAATTAGTATGTAGAAAGTGATCAGCTCAACTACACTAGATCGTAATTTACTATGCTATCAACGCCTCATAAATAGCTCTTCAATTTGATATACTAGATTCTCAGATAAGAGAACCCTTTTATTGTTGTATCGTAATTTACTATACTTTCGATCAGTTAACCCCTCAAAAACTAGCTCTATAATTTGATATACTTTATGTTCGTATCAAAAAATAAGTTCTATGATAACTTTAATCCGATTGATAAGAACTTTAAGCATTTAAAATGTAGTTGCAGTATAATTTGGTTAGATGCATCCAGTTATGGATCTGTCAGATGATTTTAAGAGTATAAATTTTATATCGACACGGTTAAATACTAATATAGTATTATATTTCAGTAGTAGTATTATATACTATAGTAGTACTTTATACTATAGTAGTATTTTATACTACAGTATTATTATATACTAAAGTAGTATAATATCCTCTCGCTTAGCGTCCTTTCAAGGAACTTTTAGAGACATTTTAGTATTCCCAATTGATATTAAAAGATTTTCTCTTCTTTTTACAGCCATGGATGCGCGTTGCTTGATGCTCATTCACTGCTGCCTGACCAGATGTGTGCCGGATATCAATGCGGTGATTGAGAAGAGCATTGCGTGCAACAATTTTCTGCGACGCGGCAACAATAATGTTAAATAATCAAATCGACGATGTGACCACAAATCTCAGAAGAAATTTAAACAAAAAAGTATTTGAATTATATACAATGATAATAATTGCAGAAAAAAACGTGAAAAGCATAGAACTTGATTAAAAAACTGTGAATACAAATGATAAAATATTATCGAAAATACTGCTAATGATGATCATCATTCTTCATATTTAGTTGCAGTCCACTTTATAAGGTTGTTAAGATCACTAAGACAATTCTTTGGCAAAAGCGCTGTTCCAGTCGCGATTAAAGATGCTCACAAGATCATTGCGCAGCGATGCTGGAGCACTTGGTTGAGTGTCCTTAAAGACCAAACCAATGCCGGCTGTGGTTGTGAAATAATCTCCTGACCAGTTGGAGGTGCCAATGTAGGCGACGCGATCGGTGACCATGTATTTGTTGTGATTCACACGTCCGAAGGGAATCTTTTGCTGATCCTCATCTGCGGGCACAATGAAGCGACGCTAAAAGAGGAGAAAAGAATAAGTTGGAAGTAAAATTATCTTCTGTAAACTCTTACAATTTGAATGTCCACATGCTGGCGACTTGTCATGGATAGATCCTGTAGAGAGCGCAAATAGTTGTCCATGCTGGCATCGGAATGCTTCCACCACGAGATGAGCAGCTTCACCGAGACGCCGCGTTCCACGGCCGCTGTGCGGAGCGCATTATCAATCTCCGCCCAATACTGTAGCTTCGGTCCGAAGATGATGAGCGGGAAATAATCCATGACCGAGATGTGCACAAATTGAAGCGCCGAATTGATCGAGTTCAGAATGGCAGTCAGATCATGAGTGCGTCCAGTGGCAGAAAGCGGAGGCGGCGAGCTGGCAGCAAATGCTTGCATCGTGTAGTTTGTGTTGGCATCCTTGAGGACATTCAGTAGCATGGGTTGCTCGAGATTATAGTTGGTACCATAATCATAGGGCCATGAGGATGGAATGCGTGCGTTCTCATTGGTGCCCAGATACCAATAGGCCTTAAAGATCTTGGCCAAATCGCTGGTTAGTTGCGGACAGTTGCGACCAAGCACGCCCAGCTCCTTGACCTGGGTAAGAGCACGCCAATCCATGTTGGCGCTGCCCAAATAGAAATGCTCATTATCCACAATCCAGAGTTTGGTGTGCAAGATGCCGGCTCCCAGGTATTTGGGAAAATCCAAGGTAACTACTTCGGCAGCGCCATAGCTGGCAAGGATTTGAGTCTCCAGATCGGGCGAGACGCTCGATGGTGAGCTTTGTGCTATACGTATTTTGATCTTGGGTCCATCTCCTACACCATTGGCTAGGAGACGCTGGAAAATCTGTTCACCTGGATGAGCGGTGCTGTGATTCAAACCCGTGTCCTCACCACGCAGCGTCCAATAGTAGCTGCCAATATCCAGCGTGGATTTGGTCAGATTCAACAACTGATCCCAGGCATCGAATGTGCTAGGGAAATGTGGGCTACCGGGTGTAAAGTTCAGGCCAATGGGTATGGATTCCACAAGCGTCAGATTACAATTGTATTTCTGGTTGTCACGGCGCTGCAGTTGCTGTAGTGGAGATCTTAGCGGTAATGGCTTCGTGTGATAAGCGGTGCCGGCTAAAAAGATGAGCAGAAATGCCGATAACAGGCACATTTGCAGTGCGTGTGCGTGACGCTGTTGCGCCTCCTCGCTGTCGTGGCCATGTTCCACGTCCTCGTCGTGGTTGCGCAGCGGTTGCGGTTTATACATTTCAATAAATTGTCGAAAAGTTCACTATCATCTACAATCAATGTGTTCGTTGGTCGCTGGTATGTGAAAAGAGTTATCGCGGTGACAAGATTACGTTTTACGATAGACGATTAGAACGCCGCCTGCTCAATGCAACTAGTACTGACAGTTGTGACGTCACGTCGGCAGTTACAATGTGCAAATTTAAAACGCATAAATAAAAAGATTAATACGAAATTCTCTTCTTAAAGAAGTGCATTTCATCAATTTATTATTATGCGTACTATATATTTCAACTAAATAACATCCAAAAATTTTGATTTTAAATTGCGGTGTATTGCGAAATCTTTGCGAATTGTCCATGCAAAAAAATGGCGATAGTCCTGCATTAATTAATCGGCAATGTAACGCCACGAAATCAAAAAACAATTTTTAATGTGTAATAGTGTGTAATGGATACAATTCTAGTTCAAGAATATAAAGTATAAAATATTACAAAAGTTTATTAAAGCAGTTTATATTAGCGCGCATCTTAAATACAAAGTAACGAAGGTTGCCTGTGGAAAATGTATAAAAGACAGTTTGGCCACACTCTAGTTGAAACAGCTGATATTGAGTAAACGACGCTGCGGCAAATTTACAGCAGCAAATTACAAATTGTGAAGGCGCAATTAGTGCAAACATTTGTCAAGTTAATTAAACTGTGTAAATTGCAGCAAGTAAATGGATACCTCTCGCGAACGCCGTAAAATGGTTCAGATAAAAAAGCAGCTAAAGCTGCTGCCAATTAATTTGAGAAAAAAAGCTATACGTGAAGCGCGCAATCTAGCGGGCATGCAACAACAAAAAGTGCAGCGAAAATTGAAAAAGCGAAACAAACAAAACGATTTCGAGCGCGCTGAACACAATGCAATGTTGGCGGCAACCGATCAAGAGCTGCAGCAGATTTTGGCGGACTACGAAGAGTTGGCAGACGTGCCCTCCGACTGCACACCGGCAGAGCTGTTAGGAATGGTAAGAGTGAAAGAGAGGAGCGAGAGTGAGAGGGCATCTATTCGATTTTATAGAAGTCCAATTAGCATATACAGCTGTTCTTTTGATAAGAATTCTCGAAAGAGCGAGATAAAGAGCAAGTTTGTATTGGATTTCATGGAAAGCCAATCAGCATGCGCAACCGTTCCTTGCGACTGCACGCCGGCAGAGCTCTGGAAAGAGAGCGAACTTGTATTAGAGTTGTATGAAAGTCCAATTAGCACTACTTGTCATTTTCGTCACTGAAGATCACCGAAGTTTGGTGACCTACTCCAGCTAGAAGCTGCTAATTGTTTTGTATTGTTATGCCAGCTGATAAATTGTTACCGTTATCTGCACATTCGCACATTCTTATGTAGATTTCATAATTACAGATTGCCACAGCAGAGGGCCGTGCCACAACAACAATTTACGTGCAACGCGACGGACTCAGCACGCTAAAAATTGTGGTAAGTAAATTGATTTCAATTGTAAGTTGGTCGCTCTTCAATTAAATATGTTTACAATTGTTGTGCGTATCAATCAAATCGATTAAGGTTGGGTGAAATTTCCGCAGCAAGTGTAAACAATTGTTCAAAGAATTATTTGGAAGCGCCGCAAGTGACGTCAGAAGTCCAAAGTGGAGCAATGCAAAGTAGTCGAAGTTCTAATTGGCGTGAACTAAATAAGATTTATCGATAAGTTGTGTCGGGCAATGCGACTGGAATTATCATCCTGTTCTCTCATTTCCAACAGCGCTTTCCCATAATTGCAAATTAGAATCAAAGTTTTAATTCGTATGATTTAAAAAAGATTTATCGATAAGTGAAATCGCTGACTATCTTGCAAGGCAACTGGAAATGCTATCATCCTGTTCTTCTCGCTCTCTCTCTGTCTCATTTCCTGTTCGCTCTCTTTGCAGCTACATCAACGCTCTCCCACAATTGCCCAATTGAAATCAGCAATCGCCTCAATTGCGCTCGCTCAGCACAAACGAAGGCAGCGTAACGAACGTCATCGTGCATTAGCCGAAGACGTTGCCGGTCAGCACGAAGACGACACGAGCGATCAACAACAACAGGTTGCGATGGTTTCTGCTGCTACTGCTGGTGCTGGCGCTGGAAATGAAGCCATCATGCTGCCGCGCTCCAGTTGTGAGTTAGTTAACTCGGCGCAGCGCAACGGTCACGAACATCGCGCGCTTGTCTCTTGGCGTTTTCTATGGCGCTGCTTTGCACTGTTCAACGTGGACACCAATCAGCCGATCGATGACAACGCGGCCAACGGACGCGCAACTCTAACGGCGCTTGGCATTGAAAACGGCTCCAAACTCAAGTTTGTGCATCGCGTCAAGTATTTCGGTCGCAAGCGGCAAACCTGAAAGACCAAATTCCGCCAAAATAAAGAAAGAAAAAAGTAAAGATCATGCGAGAAACGTTTATATTCAGCCTAATGCTGTTCTATGCATTCGTGCAACCTTTGGCGGCAGCAGCTTTTGAGGATGGCAACAACAACAATGTGAAGATCAACAAACATAGTTTGGAACTAACACAGACAATCAACATACAACGCCAGGAGTTGATGCAGCGGCAATGTGATCTCATGGAGGCCAATACTCAATCCATTGAGGATCTCACGGAACTGCAAATGGATCACATGATCGTCGACAAGGAACACAAGCTGCTCTATTGCTATGTGCCCAAGGTACGTTCAACTGCTTCCACAATCAGAATCTAAATTCCCGCTTGGTCAACATAAAAACATTTTAATACCCCGCTTTAATTCTGAAATTAAGGAAAATAGGGTATGATGGGTTTTGGGTCAAATTTGTCCGTCTGTCCGTCCGTCTATATAAATGCTTGTATCTAAGAGATTATGAAAGCTATGTGGTTGAAATTTGGTATAAAGCTAGCTACATTGAATGGGAAACAGAAGTTTATCTTGAATTAAGGGAAGTTTATCTTGATTACAAAATATCACTCTTAGTAAGTTCAATAAAAAAATATGTTTCTTTTTTAAAGGATAATAAATGAATGGTCTGAGAAATATTAATATATAATATTAATAATAGAAACTAAACTTTGAATTGATTCGAAGTAAGCTAAAAAGCTAAAAAGAACAGGGTATCTTTTTGTCGTTTACGTTAATCTAAAATGTTTTAGTTTTGGTTTTTTTTCGACTTTTTTGAGGTCTACCGAAATATTTATTTTTTTGAATTCATTTTGCTGTCGTTCTGTTTCGCCATGTGTTGAATTACTTCCCTTTTCTCGTCTGTTCTGACCCTTTTGTCAAATGTCTCTCAATCTAAAAAAGCAAAAGCAAAAAACTCGTTTATTTTGCTTGTTTTAATTTTTTGCTTTTTGCTTTACGTTTTCTCTTTTATTGCCCGCTGACATCCGATGCTACAATGCCTCCTGTTTCTCACTCTTTCACTTGCCACATGTGGCATCTTATTAATTCAAACAATTTGTGTTTGCCGCCGCTCTCGAGTCTAGACGAGTTTGACGAGTCTACTAACCCATTGTAGCTGCTGATTCCCAATCTTAAGCTCACACTCGAAGCTTTATCAATAGCCGCCAGACTATCATTGATTTTACTGCTCCACTGTGATTACCCCACATCGTAAGACAGACAGCTGCATAGCCTCTCGCTCAGTAATCGTTATATATGCCACAATTATAAATTATACTCGTGTAGCCATAATTGCAGATATTGCATTTTAATACCCCAACTTATTGATTTTAAATGGGGATATGCCGGAGAAATTGTCGAGTGAAACTTTCATTAATAACAAGAATATTTTATCAGTTAATAGTGAGAGTTTAACAAGTTTTTTATTAGCTAGTCGACTGTGAAGTATTTGCCATTAATATGCTATCGGTAAAATGCAATTTTTAATATTCATATAACTCGTTTATTTTTATGACCAATTTTCACTGAGAATTTATTAGATAGTCTACCATGGAATGTTTTTAATTAATGTGTTACAGCTGAAATGCAATTTAAATATTTAAAAATATGTGAATTGCAACTATCTATTATTAATTTATATTTTATGACCAATGTTCTATGGAAACTACCGATGCAATTTCAATTATATAAAATATATAATTTGCATCTATCTATTATTAATTTATATCTTTTTTTTACCAATTTCCTATGGAAATCACCGATGATTTCCTGTGGAAATTTCCGCTAGGCTTAGAAACTTGCTTAAATACTTAAAATTGCATTGAGAATTGTATTTAAAAATACCAATAATAATATTTCGAAGTATAATTTAATTGTAATGATTAATAGGGCTTTAATACAGCCAGGGCAGTTATAGATAATTTTTTAAGTAGGTTATATAATGCTAATTTAAACTTTCTAAATACCAAACAAAAAAAAATGTATTTAATATATTTCCTTTTTATCATTATTATAAGTTATGATGATAATGATTAATAGTAATATACATATAAATCGTTACATACTTTACAATAGACTTTATATTATGATAAATCATCGTAATATATTTTATAGTACAATATATTTTATAGGGAAATTCCCTAGTCGAACCTTAACTTCTAGTTGCAAATTTCTTATATGCAATCTGCGTTTCAGTCGAGCGTCTATTAATTGTAGTCTATTATTTTGCCATGCAGCACTCGCTCAGTAATTTAATGCCAAGCAAAACGCACAGATTCCATGACATGTCATTGTCTATAGTTGAATGGCAGTCTGTATTTTTTTCTATTCACTCGGTTGCAGTGTCGGTTTCAGTTTTGAAATTGATAAACGAATCAGCGAATAATCGAAATGACTGGCTGGATTTGATTTGTTATCGACTTGACCTCATGACGCTCAATTGGAGGCACAATTATCAAAGCGCACAACGCGTCGTCTTCTATTAATTAAAATTCGCTAAATTGATAACAATAGCCGCGACCTTAGATTGGCTAATTCAATTGAAAGGAAATTAACCGAAACCTGGAATTCTCTCAATATATGTATAATATATAAAAACTGAATGCTAGTTGCCCAATCCATTGCTATCAAAAAAAAAAGAAGAAAAAGAAAAGAAAAAAGAAACAACTATATTTTGATTAGATTAGCAATTCGAATCGACAGCCAAAACGTGCGACGTGTGGCTTAAAAATAGCTTCGTGTTTCATGTGTGAAGCTCATTGCACTTTGAACCATCGCGCAACATAATGAGCCAACACCAAACAAACCATCGAATCACCTTTTTTTTTGTTGTGGCTCACATTGCGGCTGTCTATGCTCTGAGTAATAATGCCTCCAATAACATGACGTAGTTCGGCTGTGGCGCCATCCCACGGCACTTACAACAAGCTGATTAACACTGCGTATACTTGATACGAGTGCCTCAAATTAAACCATTAATTTCAGTTCTTTTTATGTTCGCTGAAAAAAACGTGAATTATACACATGGGAAGTGCCATTAATCAAACAAAAATATAGGCTAAAAATAATGGAAATTATTTTGCGATAAACATAAAATTTACCAACATAATTCATTGAAGTTATGCGTAAATATGTTTATAGGAACTCAATTGTAAAAAAGCCTAAAATAAATTATTCTTTACAAAGTTTTAAAATCAAAAAAAGCACATAAATTTCCATATTTCTAAATGTTTTTGAAAAGTATTTTATTTATTTTTTGTACAACAATTTGATACAAATATTTTATTGCATTTCATTTTTACTGAAAGTAAAAGTTTTTTTTGCTATAAAATATTTTTGATAAGTTTAATTTAAACATAAGTCTTAAGAAAGTTTGCATGTTAGTTCGTTTCTTGTGAAATCTTTTGGAAGAGTAAATAAATTTTATTATTTATAAAAGCAAATGATCTAAACCAATTCGAGCGTAAAATCTATTTATTATTTCAACGCTTTTCTTAGCATAAAACTAGGGAAATTTTCGTAAATTGTTGTTTTGTTTATTTTATTGATTTCGTTAAGTATTTACAGAGTAAATTATTTGATTAGTGCTTTAAAAATATATTTTATATAATATATAAATATATTTTACATATTTTTAAAATAATTTTTATATATATTTTCATTGCTTAGTTCTTGAATAATGTGGCACAAAATTTCAATCTTCTGAGTAAATTCTATGCTTAGTTCTTGAAAAGTATTTTATTTATTTTTTGTACAACAATTTGATACAAAGTTGCAATCTTCTGCTGTTAATTATATTATTTATTAATATTCATTACATTATTCATTGATTTCGTTATGTGTATAAAGATTAAATTAGTTGAATAGTTTTTTAAACATATTTTCAAATACTTGTATCATTTTGTTTCTTATTTATTATATTATTTACATATTAGGTTAATAAGCAATAAATTTCTTATCTATTATAAAATGTAACTACATCAAATAATTAGCTAATGATCGTAGGTCGCATTTCACTACATTCGTAGTTGTCAGTTTTTTTGTTGATAAGCAGATGAATTCGATCGGCAGATCGTTAAAAGAGAAGGAGGTGTGTCATGTTGTAGCTGAGATACGATCGAGCACGCTTCGCTTATCAGCAATTTACGGTTTACAGTTTACAGAGACGTAGTCTCGTCTTCAAGCGGGGAACTCAAACTGTGTCTGTGTGTGAAGTGAATTGTTGTTAATCACATGCGAAACTCACATTTGTTTCTCTCGAAGTCGTAAACGCGTGCCTATTTCCCTTCCCCCCTCTTTAAGTTCCCCCCCCTCTTTTGTATACATTGTTGAGTTTTTATTTGACCATCGCGTGGTGATGCTTAACGTGGCCTTTAATGGTCGAAGGAAAATGTTTAAATTTTGCTTTATGATCGCATGCGCTTACGTATTGCAAATACATTTTCTTAACTATGCGCTTTGCATACGAAAAATGCTGAACCTGAACTTTGCCACAGGCACAGTGGAGCAAGACCTATTTAATTAGATGACGTAATTAACTCGTTGAACTTTTAATTTCATAATTTTCAATAATTGGCTTTGTTATAAGCTCTTCAATTTCCAAACAAACTAACGAAAATCATTTTTATTATTTTTGAATTTTTTCATTATTCAAAAATTAAGGTTTTTCCTTTACGAATTTTAAAATATTTATTAAATTTAAAAATAAATGATGAAATGTTAAGCTGAGTCTAAAATTTTTGAAATATTTATTAAATTTTAATTAGAATGAAATGAATAATGAAATGTTATGCTAAAAAACTTTGAAATATTTATGATGAAATCCTACGCTAAGTCTAAAAACATAGTAGATAACCTATATATGAAATTTTAAGCACAACACTTGAACTGTTTCAGATTTAGCAAATGCTCAGTAGCATAGCTAATCTGCACATTTTGTAAAAGTATTTTCTTCAGCTAGTTACCTTCACTTTCACATAAATAAAGCACCCTTCAAAAAATAAGTAGCAGGGTCTTCAAAGTTGAGACAAGAATGTTTTGCCTTTTTTTGTTTTACAATCGACAGTTGCAAGATGTTTGCAAATTTCACTTTCAACTTTGACAAGTTGACAAGCAGTCTCAACAATTTCCACTGTGCACACTGTGCGCTCGCAGTTTTTCCTGTTTTTGTATACGAAAAATTAAAGTGTTTGTTTTTGTAATTTGAAATGTTTTTGTTGCGTTTAATTACACTCGACATTGTCGGTCAGCCAGGCTGTCTGCTCGAAATGAAATGTTTAGATGTTGAGTTGAGTTTAGTTAAGTTGATTTGTTGTTTTATTATTATAAACATTGTTTGCTCGCTAAGTGGCTCAACCCACAGCCAACCGCACAGTGTAACTAGAAAAATCCATGCATATTTTCCATTGCCAGCAATTAAGCAACAACAATTGTTTATATTTAGTTTTATATTTGCGAATATTACAATTTATATCAAATGCTTAAGTGAAAAGTCGCTTATTGCCATAAACATTTTCATTTACAGTTTTCTTAACTCATCTACTCATCTATTATTTTCGCTTTCTTAATGAAGGTCATTTAATTTTTAAGCTCCCGCTTTATATAGATTATAACATTTGATATTATCGTTAGTTTACTTTCTATATTTCTATATCATGTTCCTTTTCTTAATGAAAGCAAATTTATTTTTAAGCTACCGCTTTATATGGATTATAACTTGTGATATTATCGTTAGTTTACTTTCTATATATCATTACCTCAAGGGGTTCAAGTTCCATTTAAAGCTATTTTGTAATCATATATCTATATAATATATATTTTTGCTACGTCATCGTGTCTCAAAAAGCGTCGCGCATGGCAAAGCGGATACTTTGTGAATGAGAATGTTGCTAAGGGAAGCTATAAAATTTAGAACGTACTGTGGAATGTACTCATTAATTTAATACTTTAAGTTCCCAATGTTTTTTTTTGTTAACTATAATATTATCTTCAATACTGAAAATTCATAAGTTCTTCTTTCCCCTTATTTTTATCTTATTTTATTTTCCTTATTTTTTATTGAATCCGAAAATAATTTATTTTTAGAGATAATTGGTTTAGCTTTAATTGCATACAAAAGAAAGAATTTCTTAATTTATATTTTGGGTTTTTTCATTTTTATTTATTTCTTTATCACATTGCATTAGTTCCACTGTTGTGAAGCTCCAGAAACGTATGCAAATGTCGATAAAAAAACGAATGAAATGACAAAAAATTTAATTCAATTCTCAGCTGTTGCTTGTTGAATGTTTTTGCAATTGATAAATATTTATCGCAGTTCCGCTGGGCTTAACCACTGTGCTGTCATACCACCAATGGATTCCACACACCTGTTCCACAAGTGTGGATCCTATCACACTTATCTTCCACATGTCGATAATAACTCGTTGATATGCTGCGACAATGGAATCCCAGGAAGTTCGCTGCTTATCTGTAATTGTTAAATAGCATTCGTTTGAAGAGCCCATGAGTGGTACTCACGAATACCCGAAAGTTGTGAATCATTAGTCAAAAAAACATGTGTACATTTTGTGGCCTCAATCGAGCATTATTGTTTATTTTGTTGAACAAAAAAAAAAAAAAACGAAACTAAACAAATTTCGGAAATTCATTTCTTTTTCTATATTTTTGTAGGTTGCCTGCACGAATTGGAAGCGAGTTCTCATGCTGCTCACAGGCAAATGGCAGAACGGAACTGATCCACTGCAGATACCCGGCTCTTTGGCCCATTCGGTGGGCATGTTCACCAAGTTCTACGATCTGAGCGACGATGAACGAACGCAAGTGCTCAGCGAGGATTACACACGGTTCATTCTGGTGCGACATCCCTTCGAGCGTCTGCTCTCAGCGTATCGCAACAAGTTGGAAGGCGGTTCACCGAGTGCTCGTTACTTTCAGTCGCGAGTGGGACGTCAGATTGTGCGAGAGTTGCGTCAAGGAGCGAGTAACGAATCGCTGGAGCAGGGCAACGATGTGCAGTTTGGTGAATTCGTGGAGTACTTGCTGCGACCCGAATTGAGTCGTGTCAATCAAACCGATTACAACGAGCATTGGGAAGTAATCGCCAAACTCTGCAATCCGTGCGTCATGAAGTACAACGTTGTGGGTGAGTCAAGAAGATTGAAATCAAAACCATTTCATAGAGAACACCTGCTAATCTTGAAATATATTTAATACAGGCAAATATGACACACTTCTCGATGACTCGGCGCTGGCTTTGTATCTGTCGGGCACCAAGAATCTGACATTCCCCACGGGCCACAAACCGTCGAGTACCAAAGCGAATCTTCGCAACTATTTCGATCCGCTGCCCATCGGCGCCATTCGGCGTCTCTATGAGATTTATGAGGAGGACTTTCGACTCTTTGACTACGGCATGGAAGATGTGCTTGGCTTTGAATTTGGCTAACCAGCATTCTGAATCCATTTCAAAGTGGTCTCTCTCTATCTTTGCTCATTCCACTGTGACCATGACGCTTTTCCACACTGGGAGAACTTTGTGATTTTAGTCGTAATTTAAACCTTACTTAATTACATTACATTTTCGTTAGTTCATAATTCAGCAACAGGCGAATATTAGTTTGTAATTTCATCATTCTACTTTACCATATTTAGTTAGCAATCTAATGTGTTGACTTTAGAGGCTTGCAAACTTTTACTCTCTTCAAAGTTGTTATTGTTTTAAGCTATTAGCAAAATAAAGAAAATGCAATTATTTATTACAAGCTAATTAAATTAAACATTTTGTATTTAAAACTTAAAATTGCGAATGATTCTTGTGTTTTATATAGGTAAATAGAATTATTTCATACTTTGAATTGTCCAGCTATAATACTTGTTACATCAGTTGTAAAAGCTCTGAACTATAGATGAATCTTTTATTACATCTCAGTATTTAATTAGTGGTTGAAAGTGTATTCAAATTATTCACTCGAATTTCTAACAAATCTGTGCAGTTAATTTTCATTAAGTTTTTATTGAGAGAGAATGAATTAACAATATTCTAATATGGGAAATGTTAAACTTTACAAATTTGAGACTATCATAAAAGTATTTTTAGCTAATTTAGAACAGTTCCTCTATTCAATTTCTATTTATTAATAGCTCAAAGTAGCCCACAGTGCATTCCGTCTTCCGTGTTTGGATGCATTTCGTATAGAAGCTTTTTCTTGGCATCAATGAACTTTTGTTATCAGTGGCGTAAACGTAAATGACGTGATAAAAGGTATTTGTGATAGGTGTATTACACGAGCACGAGAACAAATATTACGTATACGCTGCCCTTTTAATTTCGCAAGAGCTTTCACATTTGCATTTGCCAAAGGCAAAGAGCATGGGGGTTCCATTGTTACAACGACTTTTGAATACACTTTGATTCAAATTTTAACTTTTTTTTACTTGATGTAGTAACCACAACAGAATGAAAGAAATATAAACAAATGTTGACTAATTCGAAAAGTAAAATTTTCGATAAGCGAAAGGAAACCGATTATTTGGACATTATAAATTTTATAGCTTCGATTTTACCCACAAAATATATGTCAATTCATTCTTAGTACTTTGTACGAGGAGTTTCCTAGCAACACTAGAGCACCTAGAGAACTTATACTTGAGTTTTTACGATCTGTTTATAGCCATAGTGAACACACGCCTTGTTTCACACTATGTGTGATTAGATAGCATTGAAAGACAATCGATAGAACTTATCAGCTAATTGTTTTCTTGATAACGACACAAGACTCAATGGCAAAGTGACAAGCTGCAGCGCATAGCTGATATGCCTATGAAAAGTAGTGTAGTGTGCAAAAAGCTCTACGGCGCCAGTGTTGTTTATCACCAATACATAGACACATCGACGACGACACACAGACAGTTGGTCCACTGAACAAATGAATTTAAATACGCAATATTTTGTCAATAACAAAGTTCAACCACGGAACGCATTCGTCGTCGGCCATCAGCATCAGAAGCGACAAAAAATAAAATGCCCGTGGCAATAATTTTGGCAGTCACACGTTCAACATTTGTATCTGCTTCGATAAACAACAAACAATAATACTTGGACATTCAGTCAAGCCCCCCCACACACAATAATATTTCAAGGTCATCCCTCAATTAATATACTAAATACCTTTTGTATGCGTATGTATGATCATAAATATACTAAATGCATTGGTATGCGTATGACCAATAATATCTCAACTACATTGTTTGTTTGTATGTGTCTGTTTTTTTTTGGCTTGCGTTATCCAATGACTGTTTTGCACTTTTTATTCAACATTAACTTACAGTTAAACATTGACAAGACATTCGAAACTAATATTTAGTGTGTGTGTGTATTTTTGTGTGTTGGGTGCGGGTCTTTTGTCTTTGTTTAAACAAAAACAATACATTGGCTGTATCATATTCCCGTTTTCATTCTCGTTCTGGTTTTCAGTCCTTTTGCATTTCCGCCTTTCACCTCTCTCTTTCTCTTTCACTCTCTAGTCATTGTAGCTGTAACGCTGCTTAACGGTGCGGTATTTTTTCAGCGAATACAAAGCCTCCACCTCCTTGGCGAGGTAACGTCCCTGGGCCAGGAGAGCCACGATCTTTTTAGGATCGCGCTCATCCTTGTTGTTTATGAACGCATCATGGACTTGTTTGCGAAACTTTTGCGGCCCATTCAGGCCGGGGTAATCACGGCCTAGGTACTGTAACTGCAATGGAATTTCACGTAACATAAGTTCCAGTTTTCCAGTTGCCCCCTTCCAATTGGGTGCAGTTGCACGTGGTGTGCAGTACACTCATTTTATTTTATTGTTACTTACGTGCTTGTAAAGAGTAATAACTTTGGAGCGCAGCTCTGACATCCCCAGTAATAAAACGTTTGTTTAACAGTTAAATGCAAAAATATGACTAAAACGTTGCGAATTTGTTGTCTTTCGGTTGCACTTCAGATTAGAGGTGTGTGACCGTAAGCAAAATTTGCAAGATATACCAAATCTGAAAAATACTAGAGTGGAATGATTGGCAAGTGACCGTAGGTCAGTTTGTTATGAAAATACAAAAAGCAGTTAGCGCGGTTTTTGATTATTACTATAGAATAAATAGCTTGTAGAATATGTAAAATGTAATTAACAATATTAATATCTAAACTTACGTTAGCGCTAAAGTGATGAACCCCAAAAATATTTTTATACTATGTTCTCTCAAATGACGGTCACACAGAACTTCCCATAAGTTGGCAGCACTGCACAATGTTCGTGACAGCCGGCCGCAATTTATCCAGTTTTCTAGTGCGGTAAGTGCGCATGCAATTTAGCCATTATTAACTGCCAATCTCAATTTCCAATTATAATTTACTAGAAATCGCGGTATTGCAACAAACTGCGTAAGAATGGCAAGCGAGGTGGAGAAGGCGCAAAGCGCCGCAGCCTCTGAAGACACCATTTTTGGCAAGATTCTACGCAAGGAAATTCCATGCAAATTTATCTACGAAGACGAGAAGGTAAGTGAGGAGTGCAAAGTGCGACAGATAGTTTAATCTATAAAGTTGTCGTGTGGATTAGAGCTATGCGGGTTTTATTGGTATAAAGATGTAATTTTATTTTATTAATTCCTAAATGCATTTTATATTTGTTGTACAGTGTGTGGCATTCAATGATGTAGCGCCTCAGGCTCCAACACATTTTCTGGTCATACCGCGCAAGCCAATTGCACAGCTTTCCCTAGCCGAAGACGGCGATGCCGAGTTGCTTGGACATTTGATGCTTGTGGGACGCAAGGTGGCCAAGGATCTGGGACTCGAGAAAGGCTATCGTGTGGTCATTAACAATGGACAACATGGAGCACAGTCCGTTTACCATTTGCATTTGCACTTTTTGGGTGGTCGTCAAATGCAATGGCCACCTGGCTAAATATATACGATTACTTAACTAACATTTAACAAAAAAGAGGAGTTGTTAACAACAAAAAAGAAGTAATAAAGAGTTTTAAAAACTAGAAAACATTGTAAAAATATACATATGAAAATCATTGTAAAACTCAGCATCGTTTTCCCGTTGTTGGAAAATTGAGCTTAAATTCGATGGCATTGCTGAGAAACTTTCGCAGTTTGCCCGCATTGCGAGATTTGTGCTCAAAACTCTTCGCGTCCAGGCAATTGACAAGGATCTCATCCGCGCCCAGCTGACTGGCTATTTTGCCCGACCCACGCAAGCAGCGGGTGGTCAACAAATCCAGTTTTGTGCCCACCACAAGGATGGGCACGTGTCGCCGCTTGAGAATGGGACGCATTCGATTGTGGCGATGCCGGCAAATCTGACGCAACGGCTGATACAGCCAATCGTGCAGGCTGTCATGGGTGCTCATGCGCAATAGATCGTATACAAGGATTATGCCATCAATGTGGCGATAGAGGCGATTGCGATGCTCCCGAGGCATGCGCAACGTGCTTTTTAAATCATAGAATTCAACAAAGTGTGGCACCAAATCGACGCCGCCACGTCGTGGAAATTGTTCGATTCCCGTTCGGCTCGACGTTGAGGAGGAGGATGTCCACTCGGGCGTTGGGGGCAGCCACACATAGCGTGGATGCTCGTGAAGACGCACTTGAACATTCCACCAACAATCGCCAACGCGTCGGGTCGCTGGTGTCGGAGTATCTTCGCTTTTGGCCAGCAAATCTGTTAGTCGCGACTTTCCAACACCTGCAGAGTTGAAATATATAATCTTTAATTCAAATAACTGAAACTTCCATGTTCAAGTTTCGCTGTTACCTGCATCGCCGAGCACTAAAATTCGAGCAGTGAGTACGTGTTTAATTGTTTGTTGCTCCATCGTTGTTTTTAGTTTTCGAGTACTGTAAATAAAGGTTATGCTTGTTGTGCTGCAATTTGTCTTAATGCTTGTTCATAATTCCTCTCTATTTAATTGTTGAATTCATTTGGCGCTTTTTGTCAAATATTTGTTTGTATTTATCGAAAAATTATCTATCGACATAGATAATGCCAAGGTGCGCATATATCGAAGCCACCTACGCAAGTTTTTGGAACTTGTATATTTTTTTTGTCACAAAATATGGTATATTTTAGGGCCACATTGATTGTTTACAGTTAATGCGCGCTTTCAATCGGTTTGGTTTTCGGTTCGAGTCGCGCTTGTGAAATAAAACGAAAAAGCGATAAAAAGTAGTTGTAATAGTTTCAAACAGTTGTTTATTCTTTATAAACGTTCCTCATTTCGTGTCATTTCATTTGTGGGTGTTCATATCAGTGTATTTATATTTTTTTTTATTTTTTATCATTAAACTACACACAGACGCTCTTGTGGTTGTCTGTGTGTGTGTGTGTGCGGCTGGAGTCTCGCATACACTTGTTATTTTGCTTCATTTGGTTGTTGTTGTTGTTAAATTCTTTTGTATTTTCGCATTGAAATAAAATTATATACTTGTAGCTTGCAAATACAGTTGCATCGTCATATATATATATATATACTATATATTGTTTTATATATAGTATGCAGTTTATTTAATAATACATATAATTCAATCGTTTTCGTTTTTTTTGCATTTTTGTTTTTGCAGTAATTCAGTTTTGCAATTAAGTTTTGGTAAGAGCTTTTATAACATATACTCGTATGTATTATGTATATATTTTATGTTCATTTTCATATAGTAAATATAATTGATTTAAAATTCAAAAACAGCTATAAACAGTTTATCATAAACAACAAAACTCCGAAAAAGAGCTTAATGATGAGTGGTGAGTTACGCAGCCGCTCTCGCGACGCGCCGCGTGTTTGAAGTGTTAGTGTGGTGAAAATTGTAATGTATGTTGAGTTCGGTTGAGTTGATTTGAGTTTCGATTGCCGCGAGTGTAAATAGTGATAGTGATGTGGTAAACTAATGGAAATGCCCAACAAGTTGGGCGCTTGAACATCGACCTACATATGTATGTGGTACGTACATATGTATATGTATATATGTATATTAATGCATTATTTATATGTATGTATGTATATTGTATGGTTAGTTTTCATACTATGCGGTGCTGTGGTGATTATGTATATTTCTTCATTTTATCGATTTCCTTCTGTCTTGTGGTATTTTATTTTGTATATATATAAAATGTTGTTTATCTGGAATATATATATGCACGGTATTTCTTGTATGTATGTATGCCGGTATGTATGTATATCGCTTATGTAATGCACACTCTACGTGGCCTTTTAACTCATTATTTTCAACATCAAACATTGCCCTATATCTTGGTTTACCTATTTGTCTTTTAAATTATATATTCTTCTTGTATTTGTCATTATTACATTATTACTGTTTGCCTAACACACACATACACGCGTTATATATTGTATATAGGTGCAAATCGCTCTATATTCTCCTTCGAATCCTTCAGGTGCGCTCTATATAGTAGTTTTTTGTGGATCGATCGTGTTTCGTATGGTGTTTTGCTAAATGCCTTTATGCCTGATTTATCGAATATATAAATTACATACATAAATATCTAAAAATAAAAATACATGGACTTCTACAGTTTTGTTGTTCTTAAATTTTCATTGTTTTTTTCTTCTTTTAATATTTTATATCTTTAACTATTATTAGTATTCTTCATTTCTTTTTTTTTTTTTTGGTTTGTTTATTTTCAACTACTGATTTGTGCTTTTTGTGATGGCTTCTGCGCTGCTTTTTGACTGCTGCGTTTAGAAATAATACAGATACGTACGTTACATGCAGTATACACAGTATTGTACGACTAACGGTAATCATATAGAACTATATATGGTAGACATCCATGTGTATTACTAATACATACAGACGTGTACGACTTTTCTTTTACTTTCGTTTTTGGTCAGTTCGTGGGTTGCTCTGTGTCTGTCTCTGTCTCTGTGTATGTGTGCACGTGCGGGTGTAGTGTGTGTGTGTGTGTGTGGGTGAGTATGTACATGTTGAGTATGTGTTGTTACACTGCCGTCGAAAATATTGTGGTCAGTGTAAACTTGTGTTCAAATTAAAATACCAAAACTAAAGACAAAAAAACGCAAATGAAATTATTGTATTTTTTATTTGTTGTTAATATTTATATATGTATGTATATGCATATATAGAAATATGTATATATAATTTGTTTTGTTTTGTTTTTTTTTTATTCATTCATCAGTTTAAATCAATAATCAACATCATTTTATATAATTCCATATAATTTGTTTAATATGCAAGTATTTATGTATATATATAGTTTGTTTTGTTGTTGTTGTTGCTGTTGTTGTGGTAAGTTTTGTGTCTTTGTTGTTGTTTATTTGGTTTTGATAATTTACAGTAATTATTTGGAAAAGCAAAGTACGTATTTTTTTTGTAATATTTTGTTTTGTTTTTTTTTTTATTGAACAATACTCGTAATTTGTTGTAGAATTTGTTTGCCTGTCTTTAAATTTTATTTATATATATATTTGTAATTTAGATGAATTATATTACATAAATATTTTGTTGGTATTTTCAGTTTGCAATTTGTTGTTGTGTCGTGTTTTTTTTTCTTTATCATTTTCATTTTGTTGTGAACATAACTACAAACTGTGTACGGGATTTTGTAGATCCCAAACTACGCATTTATCATTATTACATATAATTTATTATAATCATTTATATACCGTTTTGTTAAATATTTTTTACAGGACAAAAACATCTAATTCAATAGTTAATTTTACTTTTGCAATATGGAAATAATCAAATCAATTAATCAATTAAATATAGCCTGCTCTCTGAGTGGAATGCCCTAAATATAATCGTATTCATTTCCCAGATTGCAGATTGTTATATTTGTTATTCTTCTTCTTCTCCAATTTCATCATCTCTTTCTTGTTGTTGTTGTTCATTGAAAATACCAATTTAGTAGGTTTTTGTGCACAGGCTGCACAACGTTATAGAAGTATAGTATATATAAACGTATGTATATTGTTTAGATTTCAATGTATATATGTATGTTTATATATACTTGAATATAATATAAATAGTAATAACTATTATTGTTCTTAATATTTCTTGTTTTAACATTTTACTTTTGCTTTAGTTTAGTATTTATTTATGTATATTTTCATTATGTCCTAATATGCTTTTCCAAATCATTAATCAATCATAGTTATGATTAACAACACCGAAAAAAATACCAAACAGTTGAGATTAGTAGAAACCTTAAGAGCCTTTTTTTGAAGCAACTAAACCCGAAATTAATTTAGATACTATAGTATAGAATAGAATATAGAATAGAATTTTCGGAAGAGTAGAAGAGGGCTAACTAAAGGATCGATCAATCGAATAATGCTTATATTGTGAAATGTTCGATATACGATAGGTATTTTTTGTTTTGTTAGGGTTTAAACTGATGATATATTCCATTGAAATCACGCTTTAAAGTTAAACTTTTGTTATTTGCTTTTATGTTTGTTCTTTTCTTTTCTTGTCTTTTCCTTTGTGTTTTGGTATTATTTTGTTCTACTTATACGTCTGATTTACCAAACCTCAGCGTTGTGTATACATAACATTAGTCTATGCAGGGGTTATACATAATTTGTTTTTTTTTTTTATTCGTAATATAATATATTTTTATTTATTTTTTGTTTTACTTCTTCATTCATATGTCTGTCATGTCTCATATATATGTTGATGTTTAATATACTTACACAATTACAATAATACATAATACAATCGATAATTAAATATAATAAATTAATTTACATAACAGTTTGTCTTTTGGTATTTTCATTGATTTTCTAATAAACTTTCAACAGTTTCCGTTTTTGTTTTTGTTTTCCTTTTTTGTAAGATGAGAACAAAATAATAATAGATTTACTTTATTTTAAATGAATCAAAAACTTAACAAGTTAAAATGATGATTTAGTTGATTTTTCTTTTGTTTTAGTTTTTGTTTTATATATTTGAGTATATAGAGTGTTTTGAATTATATTTTTGTAACATACTCGTAGATTTTTCCATTATCTCATGACAACAACAATAAAATACTAGAAATTTTCTGCATTATTTTCGAAATAAATGTGATTAATCCAATTCAATACGAAACTTTTCTTGATTAATTTATTGCAGGCGCAAAGTTGGATAATAAATTGCTTTTTGTTTTAATAATGGATGAACCAATGTAAGTAGAACTTAAATTTCTAAATTCATACTAGTTTCTTTGACTTATGTTTTTTCCTCTTATTTCCATTTTGTTTCCAAAGGCTTGTAATATATATGTTTGTTTGTTTTTAATCAGATTTGATTGTGTTGTTGTTGATAAACTGCGCGGGCTACGATATTTATATTGATTGTTGTTTGTTGTGGGGTTTGTTGAGGTCCTTAGAGATCCATAATAGATCCAATGGATCAGTAGCTGATGATGCATACGATTACAATGACGGTTCGCTTGAGTTATCTTTGGTTTTTTCTTTATCTTTTCCTTTTGCCATAACGTCTGATACTTAGGTGTGCTGTAATGCTAAATTAAATCTATATTTTATGCTTTTATAATGGAAATATTGTAAACTCACCTGGATTTGTCAGCCGTGTAGCGTTTACTTCATGTTCTTAAGTATTTCGTCAGTTTCCTCGGGATCCTTGAGGGTATGCCATTGAGCAATGGGTCGACGAGGCGATGCCAACATGTCGGACCAATGGCGCAACTCAGTTCCAGTGCCCATGCAGCCAAGTATACAGCGTCCGATGGGCTCAGAGGTGCCAATACGATCGTAATCCACAACGGTAACAACGAGACAGATTTTCTAAATAGATTTCCCAGCAAAACAAAACAGAATCCATTGATTAGTCAATGTTGTTACCAAGTTTCCAATATTTTAACGGTCTTTTATTTTCTCAATATTTTTTCGGGGGAGGGAACAACTATGCGTTGAGCATAGAACTTTCGAGTTGAAGAACTATTTTATTGTTTTGTAGTATTTTCAGATATACGTGTTCTGTTTATGGATATTCGGGGAAGGAAAACTGTTTGTTACTGGTTACAGGCAGATACTACGAATTCTGTATTGGAAAGCATTTTACAAAAGGCATATAGTTTTCAACTACAGCTGAATTTTAATATATATATTGATTTTTTGTGCACTTTTTTTGGAACATGGTGCGGTAGCTGGCTTGTTTCCAGAAGTTCGGTCAGCGTAGAAGAACAATTTTTGTTTTTTATTTGGTTATTTTTGGGGAGCGGGAGAATCCCATCAAAGAATTAAATACAAGCTTTTTTAGGAGTTTATCTAAAGGCGGGCGGCATATTTTCAAGCATTACAAAAAGCGCCATTAAATATTACAACTCTAAAGTGATACGATATGGTATTTAGCTGTGATTAATTATTATGGATTGATCGAAATATGGTACGAGTAGAATAACAAGCATATCATGCATTTTTTACTAGGCGTTCGAAATAATAATTGTGTATGATACAGAAAATAAATTGTTGGTATTTTTTCTTTCATAGAGTGAAAAGCGTATGAAGTAGTTGGTATATTTTGTGGTATGTGGTATATGTTAGTAATTGTGTGGTATTTTTTTTAAATTGATATGCGCAATGATCTTATACAAATGTACACACATAGATTGTTTTGTCTTAACCTGCGGCTAATGAACAAATTACTTTTCTTTATTAATTATTTTTGTCAACATTTAAGCTGTAGCAAAAAGAAAAATGTTCATTAAATACGTGTAAACGAAAATGTATAATATTCAATCCCATTCGTCGTAAATCTTTTCCTTTTTTTTTTGTTTTTTGTGATGTGGTCAGAATACTACTTTTTTTTATGTTTCTTTTTTTGGGGGCAGGTCTCGGACTAGCACACGTAACCAGAGTTCTTTTTGATCAGATACCAAATATATAATATATATTTTTTCATGGATGTATGTATGTTGTTTTTAAAGGGTTTTTTTTCATGTTGATACGCTATACTTCTCTGTGGTGTGTTATTAGGTTTATTTCTTTTTGAACTTGTATACTGTATATTTGTTGTAGTATTTTGTTGTAGTTTTTGGTGGTGCGATTGGTTTATTGGTTGGTTTAATCGATATTCAAATCAGAAGACAGTGTCAAAATAATGAACCCATTATCGTGGTGCATTATTGACGCCGCTGAGAGATAGTTTGCGATAGTTTGTATTATGGAAAGAGTAGTAGGTAGTTTATAAGTAGTATTTTGTAGTATATTGTAGTAAGGAGTGAGAGAGTTGAGAGTGTGTATCTTTTCCATTCGATTCGATACTTAAAATACTGTATAGTATATTTTTTTCAATTCGATTATTCAATTTTATCGACTCTGCTCGTGCACTGCGAGAGCGCGCCGCACTACTGCTGCGCTCTCAAAAAATGTTTACAGTAAAACAATAACTACGAGTACAATATAATTGTTGATTGTAGTAGTATTAGGAGGAGGAGAGACTTGTGTCTGTGTAACGAGTATTCGTGGGTGTTTTTTTCTCATTCTCATTCTCATTCTTCTTTGGAGTTGATCTGTAGTTGTAACTACGAAGCGACCTACAACTGAACTCAATTGATTGTTATTTGTCTGTGTCAAAATCAACATCGAACATATATAGATAGATATATATAAAAAATACTTGAAAACCAAATCATTAGCTGAGCTAAGCACAAAATTAAAAAAATTTTTTGTTTTTTATATTTTCGATTTATCACAAAAAGATTGTCAATCAAACTACACAAAGTAAAAGCAAAATTAGGATCTGATTTTTTACGAACTGCGCTCAGCATTTTGTCATAATATTTACAGCCGGAATGTGGGCGTGGCAGTCGTTGGGCAAAATTTTTGTATATATATATAAGTATATAATATGGAGTATTATATATATATAAAAACCAAAAAACATAAAGCAAAAAAAGTGTTTTTGTTTTTGTTTAGATTTTTAGATTAAAATACAACATTGAACATTGAATACGTTTTGATTAATTTTGATTTGTTTGTTTTATATGTTTATTTTGGGGCACACATAGTAATAAATAGTAGTATTTAAATTGGAATTTGTTGGAGGTTTATTCGGGCTAGACGAAAGTTGTTTTTTGTTTTTGTTTTTTGGCTATCCATTTTAGTTTAGTTTGGTATTTGTATTTGTTTGTTGTAGAGTTTAAAGAGTAAAGAGTGATATTGTTGTTATTGGAATACGAATACGAATACGAGAATACGAGTATTCAACACATGTAGTATATATAAATATATAGAGTTATGTATATAAACAACAACAATTGCACGAAAGAGGCTAGTGTGGAGGCGGGTTCGTTACTCAAACTTTGTTTTTGTTTAGATTTTTTTGTTGGTTTGATAGTTCGGAAGGGACAGCTTTGGTTACAGTAAACAGTTAGGTAGTATTAGTAAGTAGTTGTAGTAGTAGTAGTAGTAAAAGTAGTAGTAGTAGTAACAGTAGTAGTAGTAGTAGTAGTAGTAGTAGAGTGGTTTTATAGGATAGTATAATACATTCTCGCATACTTGTATTTGTTCAAATGGTACTTCAAATGAGAACGACTCATTATAGTAAGGGTTGAGGGTGCATTTTTTGATACTTGTCTTCTTCTTTTTCAAACGTTTGCCATTTTGCATGATTGCAATTTTCACATATGGATCTATAAAATAGAAAAAATTGAAAGAAAGAAAAAGAAAACATTTTCTTTTTATAATAATAAAGTAAAAACTTTGAAGTTGATGAGCAGATTTTTGTTTTCTCTTTTTTGTTTTTTTTTGGTAGTTTTCAACACACACATATATATAAAGAAAAACGTTACATAAAACTCTCGATTAATAGAATATATAGAATATTGTTCATATAGATTGAAACAACAAATTGTACTTGATAAGAAACGAAAACAACGATTATCAAATTCGAACAAACGAAAGCTGAAACTTTTTAGTTCAGTAAATCCCAAAGAACAGGATTTTTTGCAAAATAAAGCCTTATATGCTCAAGGCTTAGCATTTAAGTATTCATTACGTATTGAAATATTATCAACATATGGAAAATCGCAAGAGTTACAAAAGCTACGAGATAGTTACATAGTTTAGTTCAAGATTTTTGTTTCTACTTTCGTTTGCTTCTCGAAATTTCAAAATCAAATAGACAGGATAGATAGATAGATATTATTTGGATATCAAAGATAAGTTAGTTTTTACTTTACGAACACAGTAACACGTTAAACTCAAGGCAGACAACTGATAAATCATAAGATACGAAAGAATATTGATATAGTTTTGTCTCATCATCATTTTTGATCGAATATATATCACAATAGAGCACAATGGGAACAAAAATGTCAATTGCTTTTCCGAAAACATACTTGAAAATGTTCTTTTGTTTGTAAAAGCCTAGAAGAACTTGATATGCCCATCGTCGATACGAGGGCATTCGTTGGGTCGGATATATTCACTGGCAACGTTCTCGTTTCTTTCGCTCTCCCAGCTTCAGAGAGCATGGAGAGCCGAAATACTATACGTATACTTGATGCGAGAGTGTCAGAATACGAATTAGATTACATGCAAAAGTGTAGCTAGAAGCAAGCGAATTTCAATTTACTGCTAATACGAGTATTTAGCAATATTTTATTGGGAATTTTGCAGATATTTGTATATTTTGCTATTGTTTTTTTTTTGTTTTTGGTTTGCCAGGCAATAAGTCGAAAAAAACTGTGCATAATTTCAAGATGGAAACGTTGCCAGACCAAAATATATCCATGGTTTTAAATGATATCAGTTTGATTTATTGTTGATATTTAATTTTTAGCGTACGCGATATTACATAAAAGTTGTTTGTATTGTTAAAGATATGCAAGTCGAAAATTTGCGCTAAATAATTATTAGTTGAAAAAGTTGTAAGAGCTTATTTGTTGTTTGTTAGATTGAAAATTGAAAAATTGGTCAAAAAAGTAATTGGGAATAAAATTGGAATACTTTGTTGCTCTCTCTCTGCAAACGTTGCCTTGGCGTTTGCATTTCATCTCGTTTTTTCTTAACATTTACATATTATATAGTAAATCAAGTCGCAAGATACAAATCAAGAATCAAATTATACGCAAAATCAATAATCAAAACCAAATATTACACTGGGCTATAAATATATATAAAACACACACGTATAAATAGATAGACACTGAAGCGTTGCCAAAACTGCAATTGGACTCTCTGAACAATACGGAAAAAGTCGCGACTTGCATTTTGACAACGCTTTGGTATAACGCTATATTACCAGACAATCCACCGACATCCATTTTCTTCAAGTTCTTGGCCTCGAGTATGACAACTGTTAGTTTTCCGGCGGTCGGCACATAACGCAGCGAGAAGCAAATGTCGCCAAGCTTTTCCTGTGGAAATTCGATAGAAAATTAAAAAAGAAATCCCATGGATTAGTACTACGGTTACAAACGCAAAGCGAATTTACAACATTGAACACTTCACATAAAGTCTAAGGAGTTACATTTAATCAGTTTCATATATATTATTTCTATTCGAGATGGGTTTCAATCACAGGAGTCAGTTTAAAACAAGAATTAGTTATATGGGACTTTGGGCATTTTTAATACGAAGAACATCATCGAACCTGGGCACACTGGAGATTAAGATTCACTAAAGAAAGATTCACTATAAGTGAATGGGATATCGTTGAAGTTAATTTACTTTCTTTGAAAGTCAGTAAAGTTAGTTGCCTGGTTCAGTTCAGAGAGTTTGTTATTTTTTATGATGAAACTGTAGACTCAATTAGCAAAGACTTTAAAATATTAACCAAAACTCAAATGGTTTACAATACGATATATAATACGATACAGTTTAAGAAACGAGGATACACAATTTAAACAGTTAATATTCTCACGAAAATCAAATCAAACTCAAATAGAACATTGTATCTCATTTACGAGTACGTTTTATATATTGGCTTTACAGGGGATGATATACGGAATACGTTTTACAAGTTACGGTATAAGGTTTTTGGTATTTTTGGGTACGATATCATACTACTTAGTATGTATGATTACATTTACTTTAGTTGGTAATGGGTTTAATTGGTGGACACAAAACGAAATAAGTACATGGAAACACATTTACTGCACGTCTTAGAGCTTCGATATTGTTGAGTGTGAATATATATATTGAAATAGTATATATTTTATGTATATAGTATGTAAGTAGAACTCAAAAGAAAGTTGATTAAGAACCAAACCTAAAACAAACAAAACAAACTTATTGATATTTGGTTTGCGTGTTGTTTGTTTGCTTGTTTTGTTTTGTTGTTGTTGTTTCATTGTTTGTTTTCTTGTTTGCTGTTTACAGGGATTCCAGACACAAACTTACACAGTTCAGAAATATAGATTTATTAGTTATATTTTAAACACCCAGCTCAAAACCGATATATATATGTATATATTGAAAAATATAAGCAAAATGAGAGATTATGACAGAGAAAGATACAGAGAGAAGTTTGAGATTGGCCGATTCATATTTGTATTATATGTACAGTTGGGTCTTCAAAGTTGAAAGTTCTTTGGATAACTATATGAGCGCAAGGCCTCAAAAAGTAAGGAAATCAAAATGTTTGAGATATAGACAGAGAGAGTTTTAGAGATTTGTAGACAAAAAGAGAAAGAGAACGAGCGAGTATTATATTTATGTATATGTACATGAAAGGCATTCGAGTAAGAATATAGTATATTATATTATATTACAATTTGATAAAGGTTGCACTATCTAATGCATTATCTAAATATATATTTATTATACTATGTAGATAAACCCTTGGTTGGCTGGAACCACTTGCATTTGTTTTGGTGTATGAAAAGGGGATTTTCGGTTTTCGGTTTTCAGTTTTAAGTTTTTGCTTATCGATACTGTTATCGATATCGGTTGTACACTAATCGATTGCCAATTGCTTAATACACTTATCCAAAGCCAGCAATTTGTACAAACTAACCTGGGATTTTTGTTAAAAGAATTTCAACTATGTATTTTACTATTATAATTGGTGTGTTCTTTTTTTTTTGAGTATTATTATTAAAATAAACAATCTTATATAGAGAGAGAGAGCGAGCGAGCGAGCGTAACAGAGTGAGAGAGAGAGGTAGCAAGAGAGAGATAGAGATAGGAAGAGAGAGAGAGAGTTTTTGAGTAGTCACTTACCGCTACTTTTTGATTTTGAGTTTTGAATTTGAGGTATTGAGTTTGAATTGAAAGTTTTTGGCTTTTTTTTTCATGGGCTTTCAAAAATGTCTCAAGACTTTGAATGTCGAAATGTTGGGTGAATGTTTATGCGGACCAGAATATAAACTCAATAAATAAACTATCAAAAACAATTAACTAAAAAAATCATTGAAAACGAAACAAATAATAGAAAATAGTAAGATACAAAAGAAAAATTTGTTGATCATTTGTTTTCAGTTGTTTTTGACTGTCATCGAAGCTCTGCTTAAACATTACAGCACACAAACAAGTTGCAAATTATAAAGTTTTTTTTTTGTTTATATATAATGGCATTATACAAATATCGGTCGAGACAGCGACACAGTTAAGGAACATAAAATGTACATATTTTGTATTCAATTTCTTTTGTTTTTTTTTTAATCGAAACACGAAAGAAGCATTATTACAGTTTTTCTTTTAATAAACATAAAATTTATTTTTGAATTACAGATACATTTTATTTTTTAATTTAATTTTTAATTTTGTTTTGTTATTTTTAACGTAACGGAACACAAACACAACGAAAATAACTTGAACACATTTATGAGGACAACAACCAAAGCAAATAACGATAATTATGAATTGTCTCCCAAGGAGAGTTTCGATACTTACATGTTTCCAGGCAATTCAGATATGATTCCAGATGTCGTTTAACCGATATGAGTCAAATTTTTGTTCGAGTAGAGTTTTTGATTTGGTTTTTGATTTTTTTGAGTTTCAATTTGGTGAATTTTGAGACACGATTGTATAGATTTTTTGTTTGGTTTTGATTTGATTTTTATTAGCGATACGTTCAAAAATAATTAAAGAGAAAAATGAAGAGCATATTAAAGATTTTTCAATTACAGTTCCATTAGAATTTCAATAAAGTTGGCAAATTTGAAAAAAGAAAATGTTTTGCTTCAACGAATTTGTTTGTGTACAAGTTGTTCGCATCGGTGTGTGAAAGTGTCGATGTTGTCTGGTTCTGTGGGGTGTGTAATTTTTTAAGAGTATATAAATAGTCGGAGAGTATAGTTTTTAAGCAAAAAAAACATGCAATTTGGTTTCGTGGTATGTCAATATTTTGGAGTATTGTTTTTGTGTTGGTTTCGCTTGCTAAACTATGTGAAAAGTTTATAATACATAGTGTGTCTTGAAATACCATTGCAGTTGATTGGTTTTCTTTGAGTTTTTCGTTTAAGCTGAATTTCCATCTTTTAAAAATACCCATTTTATGTTCTGTTTTACTACAAAGTTTTCAAATTAATTTTAGTATTTGAAGAGATTTTCAAAGGCATCTTTTAGTTTAGTATTTAAATCAGAGTATTTGATATAGCATATTTTTGGGTAAGTGGAATTTAAATTAAATCTGCAAGAGCATTAATTCTTCGGGTCGTTTTATTTTAGTATTTATTTCGGAGTATTTTATATAGTATATTTTTGGGAGTATGGAATTTAAAATCGAACTGCAAGAGCATTAAATATTCGACTAGCCGAAGAATTTTTATTCCTTCTCATTAGAAATTATATTCTTGCATTCTCAGGCCAAATTCTTTCAGTATTTTTGGTGTGCTTTTTGTTAATTTTTTTGTTTGTTGTGTGCTTGTGTTTGTGTTTCTGTGTATTGTTTAATAGATTTTGCTTTGCATTCATTTAAATAAATTAGACCAATTTGAAATTATTCGTTTTAGATGCGAGTGCAAAAGTTGATTACTACTTTAGGGCTTTTTGTAAAGTTTCCAATCAAAGTGCAAAAATTAGGGTAATAAATATTGTGTGTACAGTGTGTTCTTTTTTTTCGTGTGTTGTGTACAGCAGACGGTGGAAGTGTGCGTGGGAAATTTGTGTCTAGGCTTGCGGCATGGGAAATTTGTTGGGAAATTTCCATAAATTTCTTTAAGCATTTTTTGTTCAAGGGCCATGCTGATTCTGATTAATCGTTAATCGTTAATCGTTTTGATTTTGAATCATTTCTTATGCCACAAATTTTCTCAACAAAATAATATTGCAGTGTGATTATTTGCATTGTGGAAAATGCTAAGGTTAAAGTTCATAAATTCTTAAGATTAATAGCAAAAATTCAACTACAATATTAATGATGCGAGAAAAGATGCAGACATAACAAGAGAAAGTTGAGAAACAGCGCGTTTAATTATTATATGATTATATAGGTTTATATAGTTTAAGATTGATTATCATGTTTACAGTTACATTAATATATATGTATATATAGAGGTTGGGAATTAGCTGTTTACAGTGTCTGTGTGTGGGTTAATTTTGTTTGGATGTGTTTACAGGAGAGATAGAGATAGAGAGAGCGACAGATCAAAGAGACAGAGCAAGTTTTACATAGTAGTATATAGGAAACAAAAGAAAGATTATAACAAATCATGTATGCAAAATGTGTTTATTGTTGAATTTTTATCATAATTTCTTCTTTTTTTTTTTGGGTTTTGTAAAACTTTAAAATATTTTTTTCATTGTATTTACCTTCTACAAAAGTTCAAGAAAACAAGAGTTTTTTTTTTTGTAATTTATAGTTATGTATGTATTGAAAACAATTGTTGTTTTATTTTTTTTTTGTTGGGGGGAATTGGAGAAAGAGAAATTGAAGAGTTTATATATTTCAGTTTGTATTTTGTTGTACTTTGTGTTGGTTAAAGTTTCAAACAGAAAAAATATATAGAAGTTATAGAAGAATGTGCAAGAAAAATCAAAGTCTGTTTTCAGTTTTTTCGGTTTTTAGTTTTAGGCAATTGTTCATAAACTTTGCAGACAAAGTTGATGAAAGATTACCGTAGCTTGTAAATGTTTTCTTTTTTTGTATAATATATTTATACTTGTACTTGTTAAATGATTTTATTATTTATATTTGCATTTTGAACTGGGTGTGTTTGAAAGTTGAGTAAAAGTTTTGCACTTTGCTGTCTGTTAACGCAGTTTAAATTGTTATTGTTTCTGTTGTACTTGAGGGGGTCAGAGAGTGAGATTATTTTGGGGGGGTTGGGGAGGTTTTTATACTTTTACTTAGAAGAGAGTTAGATAGAGATAGATAGATAAAGAGACAGAGAGAGAGAGTGAGATAGAAAGAGAGCGATACGCAAAAGCAAACATCAAAGTTGGTCTTTTGAATTTGGATTCAGTTTTGTATTTTATTTTTTTGCTATGGTATGTTGTTTTTATTTTTATGGAAATGCGAATTACATACACACAAAACACACAATTTCTGTTTATTCGGTATTATTTTGGTATCATAATGGGAATACTTTGGTATAAGTTACACACAAGTCAACACGCTTTGAGTTTTTTCTGTTTCTGTTTTCGTTTTAGTTTTTTTTCTCTTTTTTTCGACTGTAGTTTGTGGGTACAACTCAAATGAATTGAAACATATTCAAATTATAAGCAACAGTTGTTGTTGTAGTTATTGTTGTTGTAGTTTCGTATACATCTTGTTGTAAATTGTTGATGTAAATTGTTGTTGTTTCTTTTTGGTCACAAAGTTGAAGTGAACACAACAAAATTTCAAATGAAAATCAAATAAACTTGAGACACTTAGAGGCACATTTAAGTTATGTTTTTTTTTTTGTTTTGTTAAGTACATATTACACACATAGAGTGGAAACACCATCGAGGAAAATGCCCACCCAAGAACATATTCAAAAGAAATGAAAATGTCAAACGAAACGTAACGTAACGGAAACGTAAATATATTTTTTGTTTTGTATATGTATTTGTATTTGTGGAGCTGTCATGGTCCAATCTCTACATACCTGTCCACCTTCACCCTCAACGCTGACCAGATCACGCCATTCCTCAATGGTTTGCGCCAAATCGATGGTGCACAGCGGCACCTTCACCTCACCAATTTGGTCGTGTTTCGAGAATCGATCAAAGTCAAAGATGGCAAATACGAGCGTCTTGTTCATGGCATCGGCATACGGTAAACTCTGCAGAACTCACACTTTTAATACCCAATTCCAAACAAGGGAAACAAATTAAGAAAACTTTCTTTTTTACTTACCTTGAATGTGAACGTTTCATTGAAGACAGGACTGAGGGTCTTGCGGTGCACCTTTGTCTCGAACTTCTTTTTCTTGTCGGGCAACAGATAGACCTTCACATAGGGATCCGAAGTACCGCCCATGTCCAGAGCTGGCAGCTCCTCGGCCTGTATAACGGTTACGGCCAAGCTGTTTGAGTTGAAGTCGTATTCAAGCTGCAATATACACATTATAGAAAATGATCCGCAAAAATAGCGGTTCCCATAACGAAGAAAGATTTAAGTATATTAGTGGAAAGTCTTTAGAAAATTTGAAGAGCTGTAAATTATGTTATGGATTTTCGTGTGCTGCATTCTAATTTCGTGCAAATAGCAAATATACTTTGTACTTTTCAATAGCATTTAGTTAAGATTAAAGATGGGTAAAGTTATCCGAAAGTGGAAGAAA